>NC_047651.1:24094374-24140393 GCF_902201215.1 Prunus dulcis | reverse complement strand
TGATTTGTGGTCAATATTGAATATATTTTGGAAAGGCTACTGTACTTAGTTTTTTGGTAAATCATCAAGTGCTTCGGTTGCTTGGTGATTAATTGAATTCATTCTTCTTTCATATTGCATTCATATGCATATCGGTGACTCATACGATTGAGGGCACAAAGACTGTGGTGGCAGTTTTCCTCCGGCGAGCTTGAAGCAATCGTGACCAGTATTGCGTTCAACATAAGGAGTGTCGAAGATCATCCCGTGACAGAAGTTGAGTTACGAAGAAGTCGGTAAACATTATCTAGAATGAGTCTAGGATAAGTGTGTGTGTACTTCTTGTAATCATCGTTCTATAGTGGATTTGAGTTGGACTGAGGAGTCCCGTGGATTTTCCCCCCACGTAAAATAATTCTCTGCGTGTTTATTTTAAGCTTTGCACATCTCAGGATTGATAACTCATATCAATCCTGCTTCAAAGGTTGATCATTATTTATTGCAAAAAATTCGAATTAGCTTGTTTAACATTCTCCAGGCATATATAGATATCCTACAGGTATTTTCAGACTTGCTTGATGGGATGGGCCTCTCTGGTTCCCTGCCACCAACTTAATCCAAAGTTCCATCTTCCAGGAAGCACGTACAAATGTTTATTCATGGAAGGGAGGCATTGTGGCTTGTGCTTTCACAATTTCTTTCTTTCTTTTAGGTCTTCCACAGCAGAGGGATGGTGGTGATTATGCGCTAATGGGAAATTTGTGTCACACTGTGACACTGTCGTGGAGAATAGGATAGGAGTGATAAGTGGGGACTATTACCGTGATGTCACTTCCAAAGGGTATAGTGCTCAAATGTGGTTGAAATATGTTTCAAGATAATTGCCTTTACGACTTTGTCCACCAATTAAAATAAATGAATCTTAATTGTGTTTCCCATCACTTAATTCAATTTAATTGGATGACCATGTTTGAGATGTTTTCCCTGAAAAATGGTGGATGGTGACGCCAATTATAGGGTTTTGCCTAATTAATGGCATAGGCTTCAAAAGCACCTTATTATGAATCTTATCTGCACAGAAGATATCATAAATTAACAGTTGGTAGTTATGTAGTTGGTAGTTTTTAGTCTGACTTGCCTTTATATAGGATTTTTGCTATAGAGCTGATTTTGATGATTGGGGAAGCTTTACTCATGTCCGTCGCTAATGAGATGTCTCTCTTTGTAAAAACAGTCATATTTTGCACATAGAGTATACTACTTTTCTATGAAATCAGTTCATATTTATATGCATACACACAAAGTAACCGAACCCTAGAGATGGCCCTGGATTGAACATTTATGGGTAGGATGCCGGATGAAGAAAAGAGAAAACTTGAAAACCAAACTAATGTTTTACCAATATTGAACAAAAATTGATCAAATTGAAACAGGATGGGCAATTAGGGATTGCCAGTGCCACTCCTACCAAACAAATTTAAACCATTCATGAACATATTCCACTACAACTTACAAGCCGCCTACCTGAGTAGTTATGGTAGAGGCATCTGTCTAAAATTGTACCCATATGACAACAATCATATGCCAAACAGTATATTATATACATCAATCTTTGGATGTTATACTTATACGACAACAATCATATGCCAAACAGTACATTGAAAGCATGGAGTGTGGGACCATTGCTAATAAGGATTATATGTTTATATTAGCAAATACATGAAAATAAAGGATACAATATCACATAAGCTAACATCCAAAGCAAGGCATTATTGAGAATATTAATGCGCCTTTGACAAAAATGAATTATTGATTTAATAGGCTACTTGTATAATAATAATTATATTATTTTCGTGACTTATCTTCTTTTCTTTTTTTCTTTTTTTTAAATTGGGGTGGGTTCGAATTGGAGTGCCATCAGGGAGGGGGAAGCCACTACTCCCATTGGCTGTGACTATCTTCTTTCAATCATACATCTCAACTCTTTACCGACCTGGACACTCTCCGCCGACTGATTAAATGCATTCCGATGAAAATTCCCGACTTGTGTGGCTATAGCATCCCCAATAAAGTTCCAAACCCTCCAATAGGTCAACCTCTCATCTCTTGGTTGTGCGTTGGGAAATTGGGAACGATGGTTTGGTCCACCCCTACACCAAAAACAAAAGAAAATAAAAAAGAGCTAATAATTTGGTCCGTCTATATTGCCAATGTATATGGTTGGCTGATGACTTGGTCAGCTGGTTCATAAAGCCAAGCATTTGGAGCACGCCATAAGGCAAAAGTCCAAAAAGATCTCAAGACCCATTTGGCAAAAGAATACGTCAAAGACTCTAGGCAATGGCAGCAAGCACAACTTTTGAACTTCTTTAGTTGCTTGCGTTAGTCTTTACATGATAGTTACAGGGTTTTTTTCCTTGTTCTAGGTAGTGAGTGGGGGAGGAAGGCCCGCCTCTAAATCCTCACGCAATTTGCCACTTTCCCCAGCACACAATTTGCCACCCCACATTTTCCGCCACTACCTATCTTTCTCTTCTTGATCTTTTTGGTTCTTTTCAGTTATTAAAACCCATGACCAGCATAATATTTCTAATAATTACCTTCATGTCCAAATTGATATTCCCCTAGAACATACACAAATTCTATATTAATATAAAGTTTTGGTATCTGAGTGTATATATATATATATATATATATATATATATATATATCTTCTAGTAGCAGTCGCACTGTAGCAGAATATAAAAGTTGTTCATGTTCAACACCTAAGTTGCAGCCTCTCTGACTAATAGACAACTCCCACCTGCCAGAATTGAAAAATATATACTGATTGATTGTCGTAAAAACTAAAACAGAGCTTCTTTCTACCATTAAAAAAGAAACACCATGCATGAAATTAAACTATAAAATTCATAATAAAACCTTAGAAACTAAACCTGTCCTTTTCAGTAATTCAATATAGTAGCAGTCTCTCTATAAGCCAAGTCCACGTTGAACCCAACTCCCCTCCCTACGCAAACAACCAAAAACCTCTCTTTCTTTCTTCACATAAATGCAAACATATCTTTGCTACACACATGTACCTATATATACAAAGACCCAGCCTTCTTTATGTTTCATCAACAAAACCCCATAACCTCATCAGCTCTCTTTTTCTTTTTCTTTTTCATTTTATGGCATCAAAGCCTATGGCTGATGCAGCCTCTTGGTACTGCGCCACAATCCTATTGGCCTTGATCTTGTTTGCTTCCATCAGAGAGAACGATTCTATGCCGGAAAACGACCCGGTTCGAGGGGCTAAACACTTTGTGATCAACCGGCCCTGTGATGAAATTTATGTGGTCGGAGAAGGCGAGACCCTCCACACCATCAGTGACAAGTGCAGCGACCCCTTTATCGTGGAGCGCAACCCGCATATCCATGACCCGGATGATGTTTTCCCTGGCCTCGTCATCAAGATCACTCCTTCCAGACCTTGATCAATTTCCTCATGCACTAGTATATATTTTGAGAGACTATATATATATATATATATATATATTCTCTTCTTCTCTAGCAGTAGCTAGCAACTTGTAAGTTGTAACACATACAGAGATCAATCATGAATTTCATTTCATAGATAGAAAGTCAAATTTACTGCCAGTTTTTTTCTCCTTCTTCTTATTCTTCTTAATTTTTCAAATGAACAGGTACTGTTTTTTTTCTTTTCGGTTTTTCCCTTCACGGCTTAATGTTAGAGGCTCAGACTTTTTACTCAGAGGGGTCCCCTATGACTCTATGAGCCCAGTTGGCTTGTGTAATATATTTATATCATCTGTATGAAATGAATGAAATCGACAGAAAATTAAAGCTCTTTGTATTTGCTTTTATTCTTATCCTCATCCATGCTTCACATATATTTTGGCTTTTCCATGGCTTTACTCACGGGAGATTCATTGATAAGGAAATCTCATGTCAAAACTTGAATTTATGCATTAATTAACGACTTTTTGTTTCCTTCCTGTTAATTCCTTTGTCTTTGGCTCTCTGTGCCTGGGGACAGGTTTTTGAGTCATCTTTCGGAGAGAAGAAAGAACCAAATTTGTGAATAAGAAAATAATATACACAACTAAAAAAACAGTTTTAAATTAGGTAAGTAAAGTAAGTAGCAACGAAATGGGTATGGCATGCAGATGCAGTTGGGAAGACGACAGTAGGCTCAGAGCAGCCATCAACTTTGTCTCTAAACCAAGAAAGAATTCAACCTCTTTCAAGAAATTGAAAATAATAATTCGCTTCTAATACTTTTACAAATTTTCGTTTTACGTTGTTTGTAATTACACGTTTGCCGTATGCTTTTTGTTTTTAAAGTTAAGCAGCCATCGACTCAGCCGACCATATCGCCTAATAACCATGACTTGACATGTTCATCAAAATTGATTGGACTATATTTTCATTATGCAAAATGTTTCTTTCAAATCTCTTTTAATTACGTAATTATGATCAAAACGATGGATGATTATCCAGGAAAACGTTCAAATTGGGTCATAAGAATGGACACCTCAACATTTATAATTTATTAGCATGGTTGACAATCTTTTTGTGAAACTTATATTTAAACGCATAATAATCTAAAAGTAAATTTAGATTTTAAAAGTAAAAGTTTTTTTCAAAAAAGACAGAAAAACCTCTCAACTTTCGAACCAAATACATGCAAATGTAAAGGATTTATTAGGAAATTCAAAAATAAATAAGAGCAATTTTGTCCATTTGGCTTCTTTTAAAAAATTTCTCTCTTTTGTCATTTTCTAAAGTCTCCCGTGAACATGTTACATGTTTGATAGCTGAATCCAAACCAAAACCAACGACGTGCTATGTGCTTCAAACTTCCACATACACTAGGGATAAAGTTGACTGGCTCAACCAAGCAAGCAAGCAAGCAAAAATAAATATAAATATAAAATGGGAACACATAGAGAGAAAGCTATCAGCAACCTATAACTTGGGTAGGGATTAGAGGCGGATTCAGGATTTGATAACTGGCTGGGATAAACTTACACATTAAACTCAACGACACGAGTGAACGAAGCCAATAAGAGTTTTCTAAAGCCCAAGCCCAAATTCTAAGTTGTGCTCCACTCTGTCCATACACTAAACACCAAATATGTAAATTTTTTTTTTTAAAAAAAATAGGAAAATCACTTTTGGGCTTAAAAAAAGAAGAAGCATACATTCATTTGAACCCCAATAAACCATTATGACAAAAAAAAAAAAAAAAAGAAGAAGAAAAAACCATTCTTTTTAGGCTTAAAAGAACATATCAGATAATTTCTTCAACATTGAGAAACCTAATTCACAATTCAAAATTATAATTTCACAAGCCCCAATTCAATTAAGAAATCCTAATTTGACAAGCGATAAATTCAATTTATCAGAACAAACCCAAATTCTACAAGAGAGACGCATCAAAGAAAAAAGAGAGAATCATGAAGAAGATGATTTGGAAAAAAAAAAAAAAAAAAAAGGAAAGAGAGAAAAGTGACACGGAGAAAGAGAAAAAGGAAAAAATGTTCATTATTTAAAGGAAAGTGCCACTCTACAAGAAAAGCATGATGGAAAAAGTTTCGGACAAATCAAGCGTACTATGTATTACAATATCTTCTTCCATACATACCCCAAATTTGAGGTTCCATCAAGCTTTCAACACATTAAAATGAATCCAACTTCAACAAAAATACAATCCAAATTCAAATGAATCCAACTTCAACAAAAATTCAATCCAAATTCAATCCAACTTCAACATCATCAAAATGAATCCAACTTCAACAAAAATACAATCCAAATTAAATCCAACTTCAATCCAACTTCAACATCATCAAAATGAATCCAACTTCAACAAAAATACAATCCAAATTAAATCCAACTTCAACATATAAATTACAACCCAAATTAAATCAAACTTCAACAAAATAAGTTCCAAAATAAATTACTAGCCAAATACAACCCAAATTCAATCCAAATATACATTACAACCCAAATTAAATTCCTCCTAACATTGAAAAGTAGTTGGAGCTATGGTGCTAGGTGTGGATGAACTCATAATATCTACATAAAAAAAACATAAACCCATTAAAACATTAGTCCAACATACATATTATATAATACATTAATAAAGCTAATAAAGCTGGTGAAAAACTGAACAGCAACAGCAGTAATAAAGCTAAACAAAAATATGCAAAACTGCAAAACTGCAAAACTGCAAAACTGAAAAACTGAAAAACTGAAAAACTGAAAAGCAACAGCAGTAATAAAGCAAAACAAAAATATGCAAAACTGAAAATCTGCAAAACTGAAAAACTACAAAACTGAAAAACTGAAAAATATTGTAGCAAATCTGTTATACACTGTCAATTAATCAATTAATCAATTTGAATGCACAACCAATTAATAAATTTGAATGCACACTAGTAAATCAAACCGAAACAACAAACAAAAGTCAACTACAAGCTAACAACACTTAACTAGAAAGCAACTGAAAAACAGAAACCAATTAACTAGACTTGAGCCAAGCAAGAAAATAAAGGGTTTCAAATTGCAGTTTTGACAAATCTGACATCTGTTCAGTTTTTAGCCTTTAACTTTCAAACCACTAGCCCAATTTTGACATTCTTTGCATCATTGGATTCAGCACGAAAAAACAAAGAACCCTACGCAAGCCAATTTCTCAAAATAGTTGCCTATGACAGCAGTAATAAAGCAAAACGAAAAACTGAAAATCTCAAAATCTGCAAAACTGCAAAATTGAAAAAATTGAATGCACAATATGAGCACAAACCGAAACACCATATCTAATTCCCTAAACAAATAATGAGCAGAAGAAATATACAGTCATGAAAGTTTGATAAAAATACAAATGCAAACAGAGATAACAATATTGAAGATTAACAACTTGGCTTAATTGTTTTGAAACTTTGAACTTCTCAAGTAGTGGAAAACATAAAATAAAATATGATTCGTGCTTTCACTCTTTCATTTTCTAAGCAAACAACCAGAGGATATAACTAAATATACAAAAGGACAACAAAATCCCAACGAATAAAAGAACAAAAATTTGCGAGAAATGAACCTGTTTCAAGTTGCAGAAACCTTCATAGATGGCAAGAACAACAGAGTCGAACGCTTTCAC
This sequence comes from Prunus dulcis, assembly GCF_902201215.1. Taxonomy (NCBI): domain Eukaryota; kingdom Viridiplantae; phylum Streptophyta; class Magnoliopsida; order Rosales; family Rosaceae; genus Prunus; species Prunus dulcis. Next base: position 24,133,249 of record NC_047651.1, on the reverse strand, counting down.
AGGGGAAAGAAGTGACGACTTCCCATCTTGATCCACAATTTCTACACATACCCAATTCATCAAAACCAGTTAGTTTTTTTTTAAAAAAAACACCAGCCACTTTGACCAGAGCCCAAGTAAGCAGCTCTCTGCTCTTGGAGTCCAGCTTCACTCCGACCACAACATTTACAGAAGAGTGAGAAATTCACCTTTGGCACAGAGAGAGTCTTCAATGGAAAACTGACGAGGAGGAGTGCACGGACGGCTGCGTCAATGGGAGAAAAAAAAGGAGTGCGAAGCTGCAACCTACTCCAGAAATATGGATGATGATCTGCACGAACTGCTGATGGAGGACATAGAGATGGTCAGACAGAGAATCGAAGGGGGAAAAGAAACAAAACGAAAAAACAAAGAAAAAAGAAAGCCAGAAGAATTGAACCTGCTTGCGTGACGAGGACGACGGCGCGACGGCTGAAGAAGAACAAGGATGGCTGCAACAATGGTTTCACGCAGAGGAAAGGAAAGGTTCTTCGGGTTCGGCCGCTCTGAAATCAGAGAGAGGGAGAGGAAAAAAATCGAAGAAGGAAGAAGAAACCCCTAAATCGTGTGTTTTAGTTGTGATGATCCTCTGTGTGTGTGCGTACAGTAGTATTTTAGATAGCCAATACAAAACAGCCACATGTTAACTATATATAAAATATAAATATATAAAATATATATTAATTAATTATATTGGACCGGTTCGGATTGGACCGGTTCCTTGTAGTAGAAAACCGGAACCGGAACCGGTCTGAACCGGTCCGGTTCGGATTTGACTCGGTTTTTGACTTTTTTAGTCAACACGGTTTTTTTCGGATTTTTTCGGTTTGGTTTGGTTCGGTTTTGCGGTTTTGCGGTTCTAATGCCCACCCCTATCAATAGGGCCCTCTCCATCTTTAGCCTTTGATAGATTATATCGACACACCACATATTAGTAAAGCCGTCCCACAATAATTTTTTCGTTTCGGAATCTTTTTGTAGTGGGAAAATGTGTCATATATAATCAACAAAATTATACAACCATAGAAGGATAAGGATAAATTGGCCATTGACCCCAAAAAAAAGAATTAGAAGGAAAAATTGGTCTGGCCCATTAGTCAAATAAACAAGGCATACACCACAAACTCGGACATGGGGTTAGACCCGTGCATATTTTAAACGTTGGGCCTCTTGTCCGGCTTCAGCTTTAAAAAACGACAACGTGCATTCGTGACCCAACTGCCAGCGGATTTACTACCCCAAATAAACGACCTCGATGCTGAAAGCAACACAGTCATTATTAGAGCAACTCCATCCATTTGCCTTTAGCCATGACAAGGGTGGAGCTAGGGCGACAACTATTCACGTGAATAGTGGTTGCCCTTACAAATAGTAATTTGTGTTTCCACCCGTTGCTCTAACTAAGGGCAATTACTATTTATTTTTTTGTTTTTTCCTCATATTTTTTAATAAAAATAATTAATTTGGGTAATACTTTCAGATAAGATTTTCGGGTTCCTACGTGTCAAGACTATTCATAATCAGATAAAATTTCCGGATAAGATTTTTGGATTCAAATTTCGGATGAATTTCAAAGTTCAAATTTCATATAAATTTTTGGGTTCAAATTTCGAATGAATTTGGGTTCAAATTTCAGAAAAATTTGGGTTCAAATTTCAGATAAATTTGGGTTCAAATTTCAGATAAATTTAGGTTCAAATTTCGAATGAATTTCAAAATTCAAATTTCATACAAATTAGGGTTCAAATTTCGGATGAATTTCAAATTTCAGATAAGATTTTCATCCAATAAAATCAAGCCACGTGGCATGTCTATCTTGCCAAAATTTTCTATAAAACCAGAGGCTCAGCTCATACTTCTCACACCACATCTTTCTATATTTTCATTTCTCAGAGTTTAGAATTCATACTTCTTTCATTCTCAATGGAAGAATTTAGGAGATGCTTGGAGAGGCAAGAGTGAGAAACAAACGAGAGAAACCGTAGAGCAGATGAAATCAATGAGTTGCAGAGACGAGTCGATGAGCAAGTTCTCATAGCAGTGGCTTTGCAAGAAGAAGAGAACCAAGGTCGCCGCCGTGGTTCACAAGTCGGCCGGCGCCAGAATGTGGAAAGACATAGGCATTCTCGGGGTAAGAATCTTTTGGAAGATTATTTTATCCCAACTTCTTTGTACTCTGATGTTGATTTTCGAAGGAGATTTAGAATGCAACCTCATTTGTTCAATAAAGTCATGCATGATATTTGCAATTATGATGCATACTTTGTTCAAAAGTGTGATGCTGCTGGGGTTTTGGGGCTTCTTCCAGAGCAAAAGCTTACAGCTGTTATACGAATGTTGGCGTATGGAGTATCTGCTGATCAGGTGGATGAGATTGCCCGGATGGGGAAGTCCATTACGTTGGAGGCTTTGGTAAGATTTTGTCAAGCTGTTGAAACTCTGTACACTATGGACTACCTGCGTAGGCCTACTGGATAATGCCATCTCCGTACGAGTAGACCCCGGAATTTTTTCACAAAATTCAGCATGAATTTTTTTCCACATATGAAAAAATTTCATTTCATTGCCGGACACGGGACAATGACAAATTTGGAGCCAAGCCTCACACAAGGAAACATCTTCCATTGTGCTCCAAGCCCCTCCGGTTTCGATAGAAGAAGCCATAAAAATATGAAATCAAAATGCTAGATGAAAAAGAGGAAAATGTTGAGTAAAAAGAGTGAATAATAGTAGAAGTATAATGAAATGTAAGAGTATTGGTGTTGAAAGTGAAGGGTATTGATAGGTATTTATAGAAAAAAAAATATAAGAATTTTTAAAAAAAATTTACGATTTTTTTTCATATTTTTTTTGCCCAAAAAAGCCTCAGCCGTTGGATTAATTTGGAGAAGCAGATCGGAAGGCTGGGGAGGCGACACGTGGCACACAACCGTTGGAGCTGGCGTCGCGCTGACGTCAGCGCGCGCTAGTTCAAATTTTTTTACCGCAGGCGAGTGCATTGCACGCGCCAACGGTAAAAAAATTTGAAACGCGCTCGCTGACGTCAGCAACACGCGAGTTGGACCTCGGGCTGGTCTCGCCTTCAGGCTGGCCCGAGTTGGTGGGTCCCACACCACCCCCGGGCCTAGGCTGCACGCTAGAGCGACTTTTTTTTTTTTTCCTGCCCTCGCCTTGGGCTGGCCTGCATTGCTGGAGCTGCTCTTAGCGTCGTCTAGATAGCTCTCTCTTCTTCCTCGCGCCGAGTCTGCCTAGAGCCTCTTTTGCTGTGTATCCAGACATGGGGAAGAAGAGGAAAAAGCCAGGAAAAGGCAAAGAGAAAGCAGCGAAATCTGAGGAAAAAAGAGCTCACAGAGAGACTAGAAGCTCTCACCTGAGGATGACATCGATGCCATTTTGGTAATTTCATACTCGAACTCTGCATATATATCATTTTGTGCTTGTTAATTAGAGTTATGGATCATTTGAGAACAGCTGAAATAGTTTGTGGGAGTTTTAAACAGTGATTGAAAAATGGGGTTTTTCGCAATCGTTGTCTCTGATTTTTCGCAATCGTTGTCTGTGATTCCCATATGTATTTTATTTTGTGCTTGTTAATTAGAGTTATGGATCATTTGAGAACAACTGAAATAGTTTGTGGGAGTTTTAAATAGTGTTGGAATCGTTGTCTGTGATTCCCGCCCAAGATTCCTGTTTTGTTTTTGTTTTGAAGATTTTGCTCTCTATTCTCTATCTGATAGTTTATTTGCACCAAAGGTATGATTGTTGTGGAAATTCAGAATTCCCATCTAGATTCTTTGCAAGAATTTCCTAAATTGTATGTGTTTTGCAGAGAGATGAGAACGGGAACTCAAGATCTTAGGCGCTTATCGCTGAAACAAGACATGTTCGGCGAGGGTTCTCCGATCCGATGTGCCATTTTCTTCACTGTCCTCCTCCTAATAGCTAATACTGATATAGGAAAGGAAAGCCTTGGATGTTCCACTCAACGACCAGATGCAAATGTCACCTAACCTAAGGAGAGAAGTAATATTATATTAACTAGATTCGTGAGATGAGATGCTAACTAACTTAATACTTATGCATCCTTCCAAAGTATCATTTGACACTAAATCATAAGCAACCTAATCATGAATTTTGAATATCAATGTTATTGGATCATTTTGATTTGCGTCCTCAAGTCATGTAATGAATGTGCCTATATGTTAATGTTGAGTGTCATAATGTTGAGTGTCATAATGTTGATTAATTCTCAAATCATTCAATTATCCAACAAAATTTTCGAGCCGGGCAATCGAGCACGCAATTGAGCTGGAAAAGGATGGCTTCTTTTCTGTTTTTCCCAGAAGTGGAAAGACCTCCATTGGAATCAAGGCAAGCCAGGCAATTGAGCATGCAAAAAGACCTCCATTTATGTTTCTTTGAATTAATTGGATTCAACCAATACTTGTATGGGCAGTTGAGCAACTTGAAAAAAATTATCTGCAATTGCCACTAGTAGCTAGCAATAAACATTTGAATGTCAAGGCATGCAAAAATAGGCTCTGGGCCGGTACCAAAAATTTAACTGTTGAATAAGACTTCATCAAGATGTATGGAATAGAAGCTAAACCATACCATTAATAATTTAATATCATGTCAACTTTACTTGTTGCCTTTGTATATTCCTCAAAAAAACAATGATATTGATCATTTTCTACTAATTAGACACGATTAGCTAGCTAATCCCAAGTCAGTGAGCACTACTGGAAATGGTGTGTTCGTATTATCAAACTTCATGAAGGCCGTTGTATCTTTGCATGAGTAGGTGAAAAAATTAATGTTGTTGAACTATAAATGCATGACCTCTTTAATTAGGTCTTTTTGTGTGCACAAAGAACGTTAGGCCACTAGGCCTTAGGGTTTAGGGTTATTTAAAGGAGAGTAGCTGGTTTGGTTTTGGATAATTAATTCAAACAAGAACCCAGATCACAAATACATTGCAAAAATAAATTTTATTGTCTTTGGGGAAGGTGGTTAAATTGGAAACACACACAATGGGTTTGGGATCATGCATGATCACATTCTTTGGAGCTTTTCTTTCTGGGTTTCTCTTCTTTCTTCCCATTTCTTATTCAGATAAAGGTAAACAGGATCATATTTGTGTTGTGCAGATCAAATGTTTAATTAGAGACTGTTAATTAATTATCACCAGTTTGATTCATTTATGCAGCTCCGGACTACAAATTTGTCAAAGAAGCAACATCAGCTCCGGCAGTGGTTTACTATGACTACATAATCATTGGTGGTGGCACCGCCGGTTGTCCATTGGCCGCAACTCTGTCTCATGGTGCAACCATTTTAGTCCTTGAACGAGGCGGCTCGCCTTATGGCAATCCAAACATAACCAACATTGCCAACTTTGGCCCCACTCTTTTGGACACCTCTCCCACGTCCCCAGCCCAGCAATTCACCTCCGAGGACGGAGTTCACAACATCCGGGCACGCGTGCTAGGCGGTGGCTCAGCAGTGAACGCCGGGTTCTACACCCGTGCCAGCACACGTTACGTCAAGGAGGTTGGTTGGAACCATAATTTGGTCAACCAGTCTTATGAATGGGTTGAGAAAGTGGTGGCCTTCAAACCAGAGATTCTGCAGTGGGAGAATGCCTTGAGAGATGGTTTGCTTGAAGTGGGAGTGTTGCCCAACAATGAGTTTACCTATGATCATTTGTACGGGACTAAAGTTGGAGGGACTATTTTTGATGCAGAGGGGCATAGACACACTGCTGCAGATTTGCTTCAGTATGCAGACCCAAGAAAGATCACTGTCTATTTGCATGCAACTGTGCAGAAAATCTTGTTTAGATATATTCCTGGTAAGCGAATTTTTACTCTAGAAAAATCACATTTTTAATTGAGAAGAAAGCAGATATATGTTTAGTTGCTAGCTACCATTGGTTTTGAATTTTTGTTGGGTTTAATATTTATGAGCTTCATTACGGTGTGACTTGTTAAATATGTGCATCTATTTTTTATGCAGGAAGAGCAAGTCCACAAGCTTATGGTGTGATATATAAAGATGCATATGAGGTTAGGCACCAAGCATACCTAAAGAGGAACTCCAATAACAATGAGATAATCTTATCAGCTGGTGCTATTGGGAGCCCACAGCTGTTGATGCTGAGTGGCGTGGGGCCTGCTTACCATCTCCGGGCCCACGGTATCAAGGTGGTGGTGGACCACCCCATGGTGGGCCAGGGGATGGCTGATAATCCGATGAATGTTCTGCTCATTCCCTCACCAATCCCAGTTGAGGTCTCCCTGGTTCAAGTTGTGGGCATCACAAAGTTCAATAGCTACATTGAAGGAGCTAGCGGACTGAGCCTTTCTATTTCTTTGGCTCATAGGCTTTCCACTAACTTCAAGCGCTTCTTGAGCCAGGTTCCTATTTCTCACTTCTCTCATTCTCTGCCACCATATGCATTTTAAGCACATCACACATGTATTAGTTGTTAACTATGTGGTCAGATCACATATGAATTTCATAGTTTTAATTGAGACCTAATTAACCATGTGGGTTATTTGATGCGCACAGATATGCAAAAAGGGAACTAATTAATCAATGAGGGTTTGATTTTTACATTTGCAGACTGAGCACCCACCTTTCAGAGTTTTACCAGAAGCCATAGCCAGAGCTGCTGAGATGGTACATGGAATTGCGAACAGAACAATCAGAGCCGGAGTCATACTTGAAAAAATCATGGGTCCACTCTCCACAGGTCATCTTGCTTTGAGGAACACAAACCCTGATGACAATCCCTTTGTCACATTTAACTACTTCAAAGAACCAGAGGACCTAAGGAAGTGCATTGAGGGCATGAGGACCATTATAGATGTTGTGGACTCAAAAGCCTACTCAAAGTTCCGTTATAAAAACATGCCAGTGGAAGCTCTCATTGACCTGATGTTGACTCTGCCGGTGAACAGGAGGCGGAAGCACGCGAATGCCACGTTTTCGCTGGAACAATTTTGCATAGACACTGTGATGACCATATGGCACTATCATGGAGGGTGTCAAGTTGGGAGGGTTGTTGATAAAGGATATAGAGTTCTTGGTATTGATTCTCTGAGGGTTATTGATGGTTCAACGTTTTATCACACCCCGGGTGCTAATCCCCAAGCTACTGTCATGATGCTTGGAAGGCAAGTATACTTGGAAAACATATCATATATACATAATATTCTCGGAAAGCTTATACTAATTGCTGATTAAACCTTCATTTTGGTTTTGTTTGTTGTGCATGTGGTGCAGGTACATGGGGCAAAGGATTCAGCATGACAGAATAGTCCATGGATCAAAAAAGAAAAATTGATCTGGTCACTTATGTTTCCCAAACATGAAGTCAATTACTGATTATTGGAATATGTCTCTGAGACATTTGATTAATATTGTAGATATTGGAACCTAAAATTTTAAAATCTATATAGTTGATGTCAATTGATCAGATCAGGTATGGTTACCTGGTTCAAGCAAAACTGTCTGCACTCTGCTTGACTAGATTAGCCTTCCTGTGATTAAATATATGCCTTACTATTAAAACTGAATTAGCTTTAAAAAATAATTAGTTAGTTTTTGTTTATTTGTTAAGAACGTAATTAGGAAGGAAATTAGTAAGGAGGTGAGGATGACACAACACAACTGCAAGCACTTTTAGAACTTTTTATCACATGGGCTGCTCTAACTTCATGAAGTCCTTCAGCTAGGCTTTATTTTTATTTTTTTTTGGGTACATCGTTCGATAAAGAAATATTTGAAAAATGATTACCAAATAAACGAATGAGGCATTGTGCACAATCATGGCATGGTTAGAAAGAGATACCCACAGAAGGACTGACAGTGCAGCAGATTAACTAAAGTCAAACTAATTTGCAGATCCTATAATGATGGCTCACTATAAAAGTGAGACTCTTTTGTATTCAAGACAGAAATTACTAGTATACAGACGTAGGCAAAAAAGAAAAGAAGACGAATAAGATTAGGATATGCTGTTAACCCTTCTTTCTCAGCCCCTTATATGGGGAGGCATCTCCTTCCATCTACTTTTTTCCTGCTTTCAACTTCATTGCACATTTACATGGACACAGAGAGTGGAAGAATCTCATATGCTAGGAAAGAGCTTTCAAGGCTAGGATAAGGAGGAGAAAAATCTAGCAGCAGAATGAGCCCTGGCCCCAACAAAATCCCTGAAAAGCAGCCCTTGATGGATGTTCACAGCATAATCCTCAGGATATGCCATTTGTGCTTACTGGTTTATTCCATCTCTTGGAGTCTTTGAGCCCTTATATAACTTGTGCCGGGCCATCATTGAAACACAAGCAGAAGCAGCTATACAGACTAGAAGAAGTATACTTGTCAAATAAGCAAAGCAGTCATAGGGCTCCTCTTTCTTGGCAGGCACTGGTGACTGATGCAGCTGCAAATGTACAATCACTTTCATTGACCTGCCAAAGAAGAGTTGCCCTACGATTGCTTTGGCTTAATGAAATTTGCAGCCTATCTGATCATGCAGTAGAGCCCTGTCATGCAAAACATATACGGTAAGGTATAATATTAGGCTAGGCCAGCCAAGGATATACGTAGGTTTTGTCATATTTGAAAATAATGGTAGAGGTAGAGCTATAATACTGAAGTTATTTTTGTTGTACAAAGTTGTTTTGCTTTATGACTAAGCAAGTAGGCAACGTGACTTTGCACAATGCTGGGAAATCGTGTGATTTATATAGGTGGAATGGAAGGTGGAAGCCATATATACAAGCAATTACTAATTTCCCTGCTCCCTTTTGTCATTTGTGGCCATATATAGCTTTGTCTGAGAGGATGTTCTTGCTATGTGCTTATACAGTGCATATCAAAATAAAACAAGTCTGTATAAAAGACCAGTAAGTTTCTTTTCTACAGCTATTTTTGACACCGAAGGGAGGTCTAGCCGACCAATGAAGCCACTTTTTCAAAGTAATGGACTTCTTTTTGCTTCTTTTTGGATAAAGCAAAGAAGCAAAATACAACTTGATTTGGGATGCATAATTGTGATCATAGTCAGATATCCCCCATTCCTGGTCTGGAAAGTGTTTTTTTTAGGGCTCTTGTTTCTCGAAATGTCCTGCTCCGAGACTTTACGGCCCATCTTTGAAAATCTTTTTCCTTCATCATTATTCATCAGAAATACTATTATAATAAGGAGTTATGGAGAGGGTTCAATCCCATTATCCAATAAGAGGAAGAAAATATTTAACTTCAAACTTTTTTTAGTAATTGAATGATTGGATTGAAGCCCTCATTCAACCAAATCCCCTTATTGTAGCTTCTCCTTTCATTGATAGGGTCCTTATAAAACCACATATGGGGTTGTTTTATGGGCCTTGACCTTGCCAAGATCAAAGGAATAAAAGATGATGGGTTTTCATAACATCCCAAGTCCATAAATTACAAGTGGGTTTTCCTTTCACTATAAAACTTTAACTTCAATGGGCTTGGATTGCAAAGATTCATGAATGAATTTTAATTTTGAAGGCAGGCAGAGGTATTAGCAACCCAGACCCGTGTTAGAAATCAGAATTAGATAGATATGGCCACTTTGGAATTGCTATTATTTTTTTAAAAAGTTTCTTTTGATGTGCTTTGAAAATAATTAGTTGTAAAGTAAAGTAACTCTATGTTTGGTAAACAATATTTTTAAAGTGCTGTTAATACAAAAAGTAGTTTCATAACTATTTGGTAAATTTTAATATAAAACTGTTGTAACTGTGAATAATGATTAGGGTAAATTACTCAAATAGTCCTCAAACTTGTACGCGATTTATATTTTAGTCCCTAAATTAAATTATTAGTCCAAATGGTACATAAACTCTATTTTAATCGCTCATTTGATCCAACCGTTACATTTTCTGTTAAATGTAACCAAATTTTAGGGGTAAATACGATTTTTCATAATTAACAAATAAAATAGGGTTAAAATAAATACAAAATTAGAAAATAATTGAAGAAAAAGAGAGGAAAAAATCATGAGACCCAAACCCCCTCCCTTCAATTTCTTCTCCCCTATTCCAATTACTGAGTTTTTATTTTTTTAATTATTTTTTTATTTTAACGTACGAAATGACCAATTTGCCCTTATATTTAACAGCAATATTGACAGAATGTAACGGTTGGATCAAATGGGCGATTAAAATATAATTTATGTACCATTTGGACTAATATTTTAATTTATGGACCAAAATGTAAATCGCGTACAAGTTTGAGGACCATTTGAGTAATTTACCCTAATGATTAAAATAGACATGATGTTGAAAGCGTTATGCGCATATAGTGGTAATGGTGGTGGTGGAGGAGGTGGTGAAAGAGATAGAGGTGAAGGTGGTGGTGGCAGAGGAGGAGGAGGAGGAGGAGGATGTGGCCGTGGAGGTGAAGGTGGTGTCATTTTTAAAAATTAATGATGATATTTTGGGAATTAAAAAAATTCATTAAATGTTCATCTATGCTTCTTTTAAAAGCAGCTTTGAAAAGCAACTCAGAGTCTGCTTTTAAAAGCTACTGTCAAAAGGCCATTGCTTTTAAAATAATCGAGATATTTTATTTTTACCAAACACCTTAAAGTTAAACTGCTTAATTTTAAAGTGAAGCAGATTTTTGGCCAAAAAAAAAAACCCAAACAGAGCCATAGTCTAGTTAAGAGACAACCACATCTCAACCGTAGCCTGAACCTGATACTGACTAATATCATTCCAATAGGGTGAATGTTATTTCATTTATTTAAGAATGAATATTGACTGGTAAACCATAATTAAGGTTTATATTCTTCATTAGTTTGAAACTTTGAACTAAGATTTTCTTTGTATATTATACATAACATTTTTATATACAAATGTTGTTTAATTTTATATGTATAGAAGCAATGAAATATTAGACTATACATATATGCTTTGTGGCCCAATTGTAAGCAAAGCAACCATACCTTTCATTCATGTCGTTTTTGCTTTGCAATTAATTTCACACACAATCACATTCGTCCATTTTTATTTTATTTATATTTATTTTAGGTTGATCACACTCTCTTCTTATTTGGTAGACTACTTGTCCCTGTCTCCATAAATCACGAGGCAGCCCAGAAAATTACAAGCCTCTTAGTTTGAATGTGATGTGAGACAATGCCCCCCAATAATAATAAATTGTCTCTTTCCACAAGTTGAAGACTTGTAGCACGGCAGCAACCCAACCCATACATGTTGCTGCTGCCATCGAATTCATAAATTTTTCACTTGCCATACATATCATTGGGAATATCAGAGGGGGTAAATCGGTGCTAGTTTATCTTAGGAGACTTGTCAAGTTGAGACAGTTTCAACTGGAAATTACCAAAGAATTCATGATAATTTTTCTTTTTACTAAAAAAGATCAACGACTGAGATAATTGTCAAAATTTTATATACGCAACAAATTTTAGGTGAAAATATCACCGGGAGATGCAGTAATATTGTATCACTCAATAATTTCTCGAGGAGTGATTTAATTAGTTGATCAATTCAATGCTTCTCTTAATCCTCAAACTCCAAGAACATATTTCCTGCTTTCAAATTGTGATCTTTGAACTTGGAGAGCCCAAAGTCAATTATATGACATTTTTTCTTTTGGGTACATTACCGTCAATATGCGAGATATAACAAAATCTTTGTATGACTCTTTCCCATCAAAGATTTTAGATGAGTTGTAAAGCGTGTGATCAGCCTGTTGTTTCTTTATCTTTTTCTCTTTTGCTTTTTGCCTCATTCCAATACATCAAGGACACTCCAACTACTGGCTTTCTCTTTTTCCAGTTTGAGCTTTTCTCCCTCACGATATAAAGAATGGCTCCTACGCTCCAACTTTTGTTGGCACATGATTTAAATTTAAAAACCCAACAATTATTCAGCAGTTTATCTTAAATATTCTAAAATTTAAATAAGTTTCTATAAGAAAAGGAAAAAAAAAAAAAAGTTGGCTGTAGATGTCGTTTCTTCTAGAACGACCTGCGGATGAAACATTGGAGTGTTCAAGTAATGTTCACTGTCATCATGCCTCTAATCATTTTGGCTCGAAAATGATGTTTTATAATTATTCTTTATGTTTCCATTCAATTTGGACCTCTCGTTAAAAATTGTAGATAAAGATTAAACCACTGTTTGGTTGAGAACTTGAGACAATTATGATGATTGCCGACACCGACAATTTATTGGTATTGCTTGAACATTAAAAGTTAAAACCCTGCATATGCAAAAGACTCATTAATGTAGTGATTTGGAATAATTACTCATTCAGACAAGGTTATAGGTTTGAGTCTTAGTATTCATGTGTTGTATGTGTAAGTTTAGATATTATTGCCTCTCTCCATAAAAAAAGTCCTTAAAACAATAAAACCCTACACATAATAAATGTTATATTCAAAATTTAGCCTAAATTATAATGGAGAGTTAATGTATTTCTGGCCTCAGATTTACACAATAATAAGAAGGCAAAGACAGTTGGTATATTTAATAAAATAAAAAAAGATAAAATTGGCTAGTACAATTGGCATGCATAATTTCGATAGCGGCACAATCAATGGGGCTTTAAAGAAAACTTCAAACTTAAGCCTGAAGCAAGTTGGCCAGCACCAATAATGCCGGCCACAATGCAAAAAGCCCTTTTTGTCGTCCACTTTTGCCTGTTACTTTCTCTTCCACCCTCTCCTTTTCACAAAAGATATACACCAATTAGAATTTTAGTGCTTCTAGTTTTTACATTAAAGTTAAATAAACACTGCATAATTCTAATTTAAATTGGAGAGCTCCTTATAATCAATCCATTTTACATAATTACTTACCAGTGTCCATGCCCCGCATGCACATGTTCATCATGAACTTTCCCTCTCAGAGTCTCTGCAATTATTGCTTCAATTCACACCTTGTTGACTGAGTGACTGGTCCAAAGCAATTGACCCCCCATGACAAGTTTGCAAAGTAAACCATGCTGCTGCTTAATGCGTGGTTAAGCATGCAATTAATGATAGAAAATGTCAACTAAGCCACCTTGTTAAGCATCGTATTTTAGACTGATCTGACCTGTTCAAACTAATCATACCATGTCTATAAACCAACCAGGCCCAAAACATACATGTAAGACAAAGTAAAACTTCTGCAGTTTCTTTGTTTCTAACAAGAAGAAGAGTCATTATAAATATAAACCATTGCTTCATGATTGAACCAAAACCACAAAAATACCACAAAAAACAGAGAGATGCAGTCACCTTGTTTGAAAGAGGTCTCAGAAGTCTGCCTAAGCAGCTGCTGCCCCGCCCCCTTGTTTAAGTTGTCGGCGCATCACGATGCCATGTCCAAGTCCAGAAGCACTTCTGCAGCTTGCCGCCGTGACTTTGCAGCCACGACTTCATCATCCATCTTCCCAAACACCCAGTTCACCAACCATGAGTCTCTCCCGTCATTGCAAGAGTCTTTCTCTGACTTCATCAAAGTTTATCCTCGATACCAGGAGACTGCCCAAGTGGACCAAATAAGAGCTCAAGAATACTACCATCTCTCACAGTCAAACCACACCTGCCTTGATTATATTGGCATCGGCCTCTTCTCCTCTTCCCAGTTGCACAAACAGGAATCTTCTTCCCAACTGAATTCAGATTTCCCCTTCTTTAGTATATCCTATAAGACTGGGAATCTGAAGACACAGCTACTTCATGGCGGCCAAGAATCAGAACTGGAATCTGCAATGAGAAATAGAATCATGGATTTTCTTAATATTTCTGCAAATGATTACAGCATGGTTTTCACAGCCAACAGAACATCAGCTTTTAAACTTGTGGCAGAATCTTACCCGTACAAGACTAGTAGAAAGCTTCTGACAGTTTATGACTACGAGAGTGAGGCAGTGGAAGGAATGATTAATACCTCAGAAAAGAGAGGAGCCAAAGTCATGTCAGCAGAGTTTTCGTGGCCGAGGCTGAGGATTCAGTCGGCGAAGTTGAGGAAGATGGTTGTGAGTAAGAGGAAGAAGAAAAAGAAAAGGGGTCTTTTTGTCTTCCCAGTGCATTCTAGGATAACTGGTTCCAGATATCCTTATGTATGGATGACCATGGCTCAGGAAAATGGGTGGCATGTCCTAGTTGATGCTTGTGCATTGGGGCCAAAGGACATGGATAGCTTTGGCCTCTCTCTCTTTCAACCAGATTTCCTCATTTCTTCTTTCTACAAGATTTATGGGGAAAACCCATCTGGCTTTGCATGTCTCTTTGTCAAGAAATCTGCTATTTCATCTCTAGAATCTTCTACAAGTACAGGAATTGTAAATCTTGTCCCAGCAAAGAAATTGCTTCAGATAGCAGGGGATTCTTCTGGCACCGACACAGAGCTTGAACAGATATCTAGACTTGGCTTGCAACTAGATGCATTGGGCACAGCAAGTTCTTTCTCTGGTCTGATATCCAATCACACAACACAGACAAGAAGATTGGAACGAGAAGGCTATGAGAGTGCAGAAGAAGGTGCAAACCGGACAGGACTAGAAACTTCAGAGATACGGGAATCAGAGACACATGCCAATTTAATAAAGGATAAAAATTCCAGAAGCAGCAGAAATGGGGACAGCCTAGAGGTTGTATGCAGGGGCTTGGATCAAGTGGATTCAGTGGGGCTAATGATGATCACTAACAGGGCAAGGTACCTCATCAATTGGCTGGTGAGCTCACTGAGAAAGCTTAAACATCCTAACACAGAGGGATTTCCTTTGGTCAAAATATATGGGCCAAAGATCAAATTTGACAGGGGACCAGCTCTGGCATTCAATGTATTTGATTGGAAAGGAGAAAAGGTTGAGCCTGTTCTTGTACAGAAACTTGCTGATAGAAACAATATTTCTCTTAGCTATGGATTCTTACATCATATCTGGTTCTCGGATAAGTATGCAGAAGAGAAAGGGAGAATCCTAGAGAGAAGAGAAGGTGGAGTGAAAGGAATGGATGCAAACAAGTTGAAGGCCAAATCTGATCTAGGAATATCCGTGGTTACAGCTGCACTTGGATTCGTAGCCAGTTTTGAAGACACATACAGGCTTTGGGCTTTTGTTGCACAGTTCCTGGATGCAGACTTTGTGGAGAAGGAGAGATGGAGATATACAGCTCTTAATCAGAAGACCATTGAAGTTTAAGTAACATATATTTATATATTTGTTTATTATCTAATTGATCCCCAAGTATGGAAAATTAAACATCCTCGCAGACAAGATTCTGTACATATGGAATTTAAACTGTAAGAGGAAAACAAAAATGTAGTACAGTTTCATTCATTCTTTCAGAGATAAGCGTTTCAGAACCTTTCAAAAGATTTCATTAGCTTGTTATGCAATCTTCTATTTGGTTACCTAAATCTTATCCTTGCACAAATTTAAGTTTATTACAGCTATGAGTTGGAATGAATTAAATTATCTTCATAGGCTCAGATAGCGGGGAAATCCAAATCTACTTCTTGTAAAAATGATGCATGGGTCTTTAAATTAGGATACTAATAATGTCAGGAGTGTTACTTGTCCTGATTTAAAGAGTAATATGCAAAAAAGTACGAAATGGCCTCAACTGAGAAAAACATGAAGGTATATACTTATCTTATCAGGAATGGATGGAGAATATCCCTTCAAGATAGACTTGATTAGCAAGGATGTTCAATAGTACATGGATATCCTCATGTTGAGGGTGGCTTGTATCCCCAACTAAAAATTCATGCGCCTTACCATCCACCTCTATAACACTAGACCCGGGGGACTTTTGCATACCTTTCTTCTTCATCAACGTCCTTACCCTTGTTACATCAGCCCATCTTTCATTAGTGGCATATATGTTTGATAGGAGCACATAAACCCCACTATCGTGCAACTTGAGTTGCAGGAGACGGTCTAGTATTTCTTGAGAGAGCTCAACATCACCTTTGGCCTTGTAAGCACTTAGAAGAGCTCCCCATATCAGCACATCAGGTTGCATGGGCATAGTGTTTATCAATTCCTGAGCTTCATCCACGAGTCCAGCCCTACATAGCAGATCAACCATGCATCCATAGTGTTCTAACCTTGGAGAAAGATTGTAAGGTTGACTTATCATCTGATAAAAGTACCCACGGCCTTCATCAACCAAACCAGAATGGCAGCAAGCTGTCAAAATAGCTAGAAATGTCACTGCATTTGGCCTGGTGCCAGACTTAGTCATTTCTTCAAAATTTTGGAGTGCCTCATGCCCATTTCCATGCATTGCTAAACCACCCAGTAACGCATTCCATGTAGAGACATTCCCACAAGGCAATTCATTGAAAGTCTGCAATGCCATCTTTATACAACCACACTTCGCATACATATCAATCAGAGATGTTCCAATATGGATATCCCATTTGATTCCTCTACGATCAATAAACTCGTGGACCCATCTACCATAATCAAGAGCCCCAAGACTGGCACACGCTGAAAGCACACTAGCAAGTATAATTTTATCAGGCTTGATGCCTAAGGTTTGCATGTTGCAGAACAATTCCAGTGACTCCCTTGGACGTTTACATTGCACCAATCCACTTATCATGCTAGTCCAAGATACAATGTCCCTTTCAGGGAGCTCATCAAATATTTTCTTTGCATCACATAAACTCTCACACTTAACATACATATCCACAATAGCATTGCCTACCACCAAATTTGTACCCAATGAACGCTTGAAGATTAATCCGTGAATCCCCTTCCCCACCCTCAAATATCCCATTCGCCCACAAGCCACAAGTACACTAACAAAAGTTGCCACATTCGGCTTCACATCCATCCTAAAAAACAAAGATATAGCCTCGTCAAACAATCCTGCTTTAACATGGCCAGATATCAGACCAGTCCAAGAGACCACATCTTTCACAGGCATCTCATCAAACACTCGGATGGCACCACCACAATCACCACAAACGCTATAGAAATGCACAAGCGAGTTCTGAGCATAGACATCACACTGAAAACCCATCTTAACAACCACCCCATGAACCTGTCTTCCCTCTCCCTTCCCCAAAAACTTAACACAGGATTTCAAAACCGCTGGAACAGTGTACATGTCAGGCACAAACCCATCTCTCACTATCCTTCTATAGACCAAAACCGCCGCCCCTGGCTTGTCACCATTGGCATAGCCAGAGATCAGCGTGTTAAATGGAAAAGAGCTGACGCGCCAATCAACTTGTTTAAAAAAGTCACAAGCGTAATCAATAGAATTAACATTTTTTCCGAGAAAACCAACAACATTGTTAGCAACCAAGTCATTGCAAGCTAGGCCAGAAGTTACTATTTGTGCATGGATTTGCTTGAAACATCTCATGCCGCTGCACCTATCAATCAAATCCAAGAGAACCCATTTAAGAGAATGCATAGTACTACTCATCATATCAGCTACACAATGTCCATTTCGAGAAACAGCACTCTGAATTCCCCATTACCAAAGCTCCCATCCATACAAATGATAGGAAAAGATAACCTCTTTCTTTACTATTGTGACCCAAATTGAAAGGCATAACATAGAAAATTCCATTGTTAACCACAAGCGTGCTCATAAAGAGAAAGCATTCATTGATGCATCCAACTCAATTGTACTTTCGACTTGAGAGAGACTTCAAAACTGGAAAGGATAAAAAAGAAGAAAAAAGAAGAGAGAGGTGAACTGGGCATTTGCAGAGGAACATAAACTTTGCCGAAGTATCCAATTCAATTGTAGTTTCGAGTTTCGAATGAGTTCCAAACGCCAGAATTGTGA
This sequence comes from Prunus dulcis, assembly GCF_902201215.1. NCBI lineage: Eukaryota > Viridiplantae > Streptophyta > Magnoliopsida > Rosales > Rosaceae > Prunus > Prunus dulcis. The sequence goes on along the minus strand of NC_047651.1, from coordinate 24,115,410 downwards.
TCAGACCCTTCCATTGCCTTGAATTTGAGCACGAGCAACATCGAACATCCTCGGGTTTCGTTAATTTTTGTTTGGACTTCTGAACACACGCTTCATCACACATGTTTTGGTATTATTTGTAAACCCACAAAGAAACATGTTCTGGGCTTGACATAGTACGGTCCATGCTGTCTTGTGTTAGGATTGGACTGGATTACGTTTATGAGCCCTTTAAGACGGCTAATAAATTGGGCTAGGATATCCACAAAATTACAATCACAAGAGCAGCTACACATGAGACGCGTGTAACGAGGGCCAGCCTGGAATTCTAAAAAGTCTGACCTAAAAGGATGGGCGGGGACCACCACGAGGGGTCAGCGTAAAAATAGAACCAGCTGGACCCGCATACCAAAGGACACGTGCCTTCATCGCATGGACATGATCGCACTTCATGGCGCACACTGAGCCACTCGGCTTGGTCCACGCCCCACCAAAACTTTCTCTACTACTGTGGAACCCACCAGAGCACCACCTTGCACGTGCGCAACCCAACCTCAAGTGGACTTGTTCGCTCCCTTTTTGCCCTATATCCCGAAACGGGTCTCACCTCACACGTGCAACACAACTTCACGTGACCAGGAGCTTGCAAAACGAAAGATTAGAGTTTAAATAAAAAATTGAATAGTCATGCAACTTGCTTGGCAGCAAAACAGAAGCAAAGAAAAGGGGCCTTGCATTAGTAAAACCCAGATGAAACAAAACCAAACAGGATGAGTTTTTTTTGTGCATTACAAAAAGGCCTAAAACGCTAAAAACACCCTAACACTAGAAATTTGTTGACTAAAAACCTCAATCTAAGGCTTAGAGAGTGGTGTTTGTGAATTTGCACCCATGAACTGAAGCTCTCTCTTATCATAAATCTCCAAAGAAAAATCCCTCAACATCTGAGTTGTTGTGGCACTAGCTGCAGCAGCACTAGCACCAGTCCCACTACCAGTAGAAATGGTGTTCTTATTAGCTCTGGTTCCTGAGGCTGAGCCCAAACTGGGTCCCAAACTAGACGAACAGCTCCCCCCCGAACCCGAAGTTGCACCGCTCGAAATCGAACCGGAAGAGGCCTGCAACTGCACATCCCCACCAACAACGTGAACACCTGGTTGAAAAGCCGACAAGAAATTGGAGATGGGTCTTGCTTGCAAATTGAAAATCGGGGTTGCAGCATCCGCAGCTGGAACAGCCCAAAGCTGGGGCTGGTTTGGGTTCATAGCCCCGTTGTTTGGGAACATGAAGAAAGGCCCAGCCGCACCAGTTGCCCCAACTTGCCACATGGGCACCAACCCATGTGCCCCACCGCCACCGCCACCGCCGCCATAGCTCATTGGTGCCAACCCACTAGACACAGAGCTCTGCTCATGCACATCAACAAACTCACTGTTCGACCCTCTCTTCCGTCGCTTTCTGGGTATTTCAGTAATCTCACCGTTGGGTCTCGCCGGTGAAGTTGTGGGTATCTTTAGAGTGCCACCGACGGAGACGGCAATGGCGGGGACTGTGCCTGTGCCCGTGGCTTGCATAATAGCAGGCTCGGCGTGCTCGAGCAGCCACCTTATGGTTTCGCCGTCGGACTTGTGGCCAAGTTCTCGGGTCAGTTGAAAAATCCTGGCCGCACACGTGGCGGGCATTCGGATCCTCCGGCCCCGGCCCTCCACCTTCGTGTGGCGGTCCTTCGACGACCTCTTTGCCGCCACCACTTGTTTCTCCGACGACGTAGGAACCGGCACCTGAATAAGACCCATAGGCAGAGATCCTTCGTCCAGTTCTTGCACTGTGTCCGTCAGCTCTTCTTTCATCGTCGGCGCCGTCAACGGAAATATTTTCTCCGGAGGGTCCGCCACTGATGGGTCGGATGCTGAGGTGGTGTTGTCGTTGCTACTGCTATTGCTGTGCTGTTCAAGCTCGTTGCTTTCTTCAAGGCTCTGCCTTTGATTCGGTTCCATCTTCAACGAAAGTCTCAGAGAAAAAATCTGTTGGATTTCAAGAGTCGCAGAGACACTCAGAAATTTTTGGAAAGCAGAAGAAAACCCAGAAAAAATCACACGAAAACAAGCTAAAAGAACGAGGAAATTTCACGAATTTAAAATCAGTATATCTGGGTTAGCTGCAGAAGCAGAGCAAGAACAGGGCATGATACTTTGACTGGGTTTTGAATCTCTGTTCATACTAAGGGGGAGGATTAGAGCAGGGGACTAATTGAACAAAATACAAAGCAAAAAAACAAAAACAAAATTTGTTGGTAATGTAAAACAATTATGAAATCAAGGAACAGAGAAAGGAGAGAGAGAAACAAACCCTAGAGAATCAGAAGAGCCCCACTTATCCCCTTTTCTCTTTGCGAGCCCTACCAACACCAAGAGGGACCCTCAAGCGCTTTATTTATTTATTTATAGCGTATGGGGGTCTTATCAACGGTTCGAGACTCTTCACACACATCCTGGGCCAAGGAGATGGTGACACGTGATGGGTCCTATTTTTTTTAAGAAGGTACGTTTTTTAAAACTTGGTGATTTGCTCTCTCTGTGTGATTTTGTGGGTTCGGAACCTCCGGATTGGGCCTTACATGGAGGTGATCGCCTGCAACGCGGTCCATTTGATGATGAGTATCACTAATCATGTCATGCCACCTAATCATCATCAAGAACCCTCAAAAGTCATCCTTATCCACTTGGGGGCCCCACACATCCCACGCATAAGATTCTTTAAAGAGAGCAACCGATGTGGTGTGGTGGAATCCACTTACATTAACGATTGACAACTATTCACACACGCTCGTAAGCAATTGTCGTATCTTTGAATGATATCAGATTTGGTCACATACTTGTTGATGTTTTTCCAAGAATTTCATTTCCTTATTTTCTTTTCAATTTCCTGATTTTTAATGTAGCAACTAACACATAAGAAATTTGCTTGAGAAAAGGGTATTTTTTGGTGTAGATATGGAATTTAACAAGTCATGATATATACAAACAATATTTTTTTTGTCTCGAGGCTCCTAAAACGGGCTTTGTCCTTGACATGAAAAAATGAATCTCAAGTCCAACTTCACCCTCTTCAATATCTTATTTTCTTTTTAAACTTGTTTGCATTTGAATTAGGATACAGTTATGTGAGTCTCAAGAAATTAATAAGAACCTTCCCAATTCCCATGAGGAAAGAAAAAAGAGAAAAAAAGAATAGTCTAGTAAATAATGTAATTTGCAGTACCAAAATGTTGTACTCTCTCTCACCAACCCCACGCATAAGCATAACCAAACTTGATAGATATAAGCCAACAGTCACTTTAACATTAATGGTAACATGTGAGTTTTGCTTCTTTCTGCTCTTATATTTATAAATTGGAATACTTCAATTTGAATCAATCAACTAGAGTCCTAGACGTTGATCCTACTAGAAAAATTGCTTAGGTAGCCCTAATAATTAGGTGGATCACAGGCCAAAAGCTCTAGGTCAATTTTGGAGTACATAGGGTTGAGGTTGTTCCTCCATTGAGTAACTTGAAAGTACGATCAATATATAATGTACACAAAATATTCCTGAAATGTGTATATACTTGTTATTAAAATCACTATATATACTGGTTCCATTGAATTTCTCAGCACACTCGAATTAACATCTCTTGGTTTTGTGGATTTTGTATCTTTGCCCTAGCAAAATGGCAATGTATGCACCAAAAACAATCTTGTTCCACACATTAATATGTCTGTTGTTAACTATGGCTTCACAATCAAAAGCATCGTTCAATTCCAACTATTATCATCAAACATGTCCACAAGCTGAGAAAATCATATTACAGACGGTATATAACGCTTCCATGCATGACCCTAAAGTCCCAGCTCGTATCTTAAGGATGTTCTTCCATGATTGTTTCATAAGGGTATAATCTCTCTCTCTCTCTCTCTCTCTCTCTCTCTCTCTCTCTCTATATATATATATATATATATATATATATATATTAATGTAGGGTAAGGTGTATAATTAGCTTGTGTTTGCTTATTGGTTACTTAGGGATGTGATGCATCGTTGCTGCTAGACTCAACCCCAGGTAACCAAGCAGAAAAAGATGGTCCTCCCAATATCTCAGTCCGATCATTCTACGTGATCGACGATGCCAAAGCTAAGCTAGAAATGGCATGTCCACGCACTGTTTCTTGTGCTGATATCATTGGCATTGCCGCAAGAGACGTAGTTACCATGGTACGTCCCGTACGTTTATGTTACTAAATTTATGTTGCCTGACAAATGTTTATGTATACAAGAATAATATGTACATTGTTTATTTCTTGATAGTCCGGAGGTCCTTACTGGAATGTGCTAAAAGGGAGGAAAGATGGCAGGGTTTCAAGAGCTAACGAGACCATCAACTTACCAGCTCCAACTTTCAACGTATCCCAATTGATCCAAAGCTTTGTTAGGAGGGGCTTGGGTGTTAAAGAATTGGTTGCCCTATCTGGCGGCCACACTCTTGGGTTCTCACATTGTTCTTCTTTTGAATCCCGGCTTCGAAATTTTACTTCATTGCATGATGTTGATCCAAGCATGAACAATGAATTTGCTCAAAAGCTAAGAAAGAAATGCCCAAAACCAAACAGGGATCGCACTGCCGGAGAGTTGTTGGACTCAACTTCCTCAACTTTTGATAATGATTATTACAAGCAAGTAGTGGCAGGAAAGGGCGTGTTTGGATCGGATCAAGCATTGTTTAGTGATTACAGGACTAGATGGATTGTTGAATCATTTGCTGAGGATCAAAGTTTGTTCTTTAAGGAGTTTGCAGCTTCTATGGTGAAACTTGGAAATGTTGGCGTGATTGAGGATGGTGAAGTGAGACTGAATTGCCGACTGGTGAACTGATCACAGAGAGAGAGAGAGAGAGAGAGAGAGAGTAATAACCCAAAGATTTTTCTCTTACTATATTGTTCCCAATTTGATAACCAATGATGTAACTTTGATTTCTTGTTTTAAAAATAAAATAAAAGGAAAATGCTTAGTAACCCAACAATGGTTAGTGACATGAAACTCTATTCAAGAATGTTATTTATTTACCTTATACTATATGGGTAAGTCTTTGATATAATCTTGAATGTGAGAGAGAAAAAGAAGGTGACTATTTGTTACTACGTCCTTTGTTTCTTTATTATATAATCTACAGTCTAAACTACTCTAAATTATGATCTTTTAATTTTTAATTAATTAAAATTCCATCAAGTTTGATTAACTATTTGTTCATGTCTAGATCCAAAGTTTTCACATTTTAAAAGGCCTTTTTTTTTTTTTTTTGAAATATCAAATTTTGTTATTAAAGAAATAATCACGAATTCACTTTGTAAGTGTTTCCTTCCATGAAAGGCAAAATTAATGATTTAAAAAAAAAAAAAAAAAAGATAGGTAGGTTCCCCTGAGCGATCACAGATTTTTATTTTTATTTTTGTTTGGTCGAACACTGAGCTTGATCACTTTAATTCACATAGTTCGTACACATACCAACTAATTAAAATAATTATACATACGATCTCAACTCACCGAAAACAACAAAATGGCAATGTGTGATTAGTCATACGCTGCAGAAAAAAGCCATTTGAGGAAACTTTCTGTCTAATACTTCATCTCAAAATTGCCAACTATAAATAAACTTGAAATTCAGTGAGGCAGAAAAACCCAAATTATTATTATAAGCATGGCCAAGCCACAGATGCTTATCACCTTTCTCTACCTTTCATTTGCAGCTCTCCTCCTAATAATCAATTGTGATTCTGAGGAAAGAAATGGATATATAGAAAATGATCTTCTTCTCTTCAGTTCCTTTGTTTAGTGGTTGCCATTCTAAATCAATGCAGGTCTATGTTGTATACATGGAGAAAACCCAAGTGCTTACGAGGCTTCAGACAGCAACAATCTGCCCATCGTTCCATGCTAGAAACTGCTCTTGGAAGGTTATTCAAACCACATGCTAACATGCTCTGCTCTGTTGCATGGTTTTTTTAATGGAGTATCTTTTCGTATAAAAAAATACCACTTATTTATTTATCTATAATTTATATATATTAAGACTTATAATGTACTTGTTTCATCGTGCAGTACTCTAGCTGCAAAGGAATCGCTGATATACAGCTATAGCAGGAGTTTTAATGGATTTGTAGCTAAATTTTTAGATGAAGAAGCTACAATACTAGGAGGTGAAGTAAATATTAACAATTAAAAGAGTCACTACTTGTGAATATTATTGGAGTTTGGATAAAATCACATTCATTTACAGAGATGGAAGACGTTGCCTCAGTAACGCACTGCTGCAGCTTCATACAAGAAGATCATGGGACTTCCTGGGATTACCTCCGTCCCATGTCAAGCATAGAAAAGAGGGAGATGAAATCATTGGAATGATGGATTCAGGTGATGATCACCAACAGCAAACAAAACTCTTTAACACCCAATAATCATTTTCAGGCTCAGTTTTTCGGTGTTTGTGTTCCAAAGCTTAGAGTTAATTTTCAGGAAGTTGGCCAGAATCAGAGAGTTTCAGTGACAAAGGATTTGGCCCTCCACCAAGAAATTGGAAAGGAATGTGCAATACTAATTAAACTTTCACATGCAACAAGTGAGAAACAAACCCTTTTTCCAGTTTGTCCTTCTTACTAATTGTCCTTATCTTTGAAACTAATCTAATGCACAACATTTTGACAGCAAAATCATCGGAGCACGATACTATAATAGCCAAAACTTTTACGATACTACGGACATCATACCTCTGAGGGACATGGGACTCACACAGCCTCCATTGCAGCAGGTAGAGAAGTGGCAGGAGGAAGTGTCTTTGGTTTGGCTCAAGGAAGCAAGGGGTGGAATTCCAAATGCAAGAATTGCTGTGTACAAAGTTTGCTGGGGATTGGGATGCAGCATTGCAGATATCTTGACTGCTTGTGATGATGCAATTGCTGACGGAGTTGATATCATATCAGCTTCTTTTGGGATGTCTGCAGCTTACACCTTCACTGACGGCCCAGTTGCAATTGGATCCTTTCATGCATTAAAGAAAGAGATTTTGACCATAACTGCTGCAGGGAACTATGGACCTCTGCGTGCTTCTATCAGTAATGTCTCACCGTGACTACTTACTGTGGGGGCTAGCACTATTGACAGGAAGTTTGTGACACAATTGGCTCTTGGAAATGGAAAAACCTTCATGGTGAGCAATTCTTACCTACCCTACTCTATAACTTTTGTCGTCCAAGAAACTTTCATCTCTAAAACTTTTTTCTCCAGCTAACAAGCCCTTGATTTCTTGATGATACAAAGGGGAGTGCTATCAATAACTTTGATCTTAAAGGAGACATGGTTCCCTTGATTTGGGGAGGAGATGCTTCAAACTAAAACTCCAAGACATCAAAATACTGCAATGCTGGAGATATGGATTCACAGAAAATAAAGGGGAAAATTGTTCTCTGTAACTACCGATCAAACGGTGCTGGCATTCTCCATACAGATGGAGTCGGAGTTATAATGCCTTTTCAATCTGTTGACGATCCTGCCTTCTCGTTTCGCATTGCAACAACACTCATCAGTCCAGAAGAAATTCCCAAAGTACTGGACTACATTAAGACTTCCAAGTAAATAACCAACAAACCGACCTATGGAAAGTTTTATAAACATATATGACTTGGTACTCGTTCTTATTTTGTACCACTAAAACCTCAGGAATCCAGAGAGGCAACTATTCTAGTTAGTGAAACATGGAAGGATCTATACGCACCATATGTACCCTCTTTTTCATCCAGAGGACCTAACCTAATGGTGCCTGATATTCTGAAGGTAAAGTATTGCTTTGTTTTGCCCTATAAACTACTTTCAATTTATATCTACTCTCTGGAATCAAATTAATAGCCTGATCTGATTGCTCCGGGTGTAAATATCCTTGCGGCTTGGTCACCGGTTGGAAGAGCTTCAGTTTACAGTGAGGACACAAGGAGTGTCAAATAATATGTAGACTATGGAACCCCAATGTCTTGCCCACACGTAACCGGAGCAGCAGCCATTGTGAAGGCTGCTTACCCACGCTGGTCTACAACAGCAATTAAATCTGCACTTATGACCACAGGTATGTCAAACAATCTACTCTTTGATTTCCTAAATTCTTTACACACCTTAATGTTTTTCCAATACAGCATACGTTGTGGACCCAAAAAAGCACGAAAATGAAAGAGAATTTGCTTGCGGGTCGGGTCTCCTCAACCCAACCAAGGCAGTTGATCCTGGGCTAGTTTTTGATGCATCTGAGAAAGATTATGTTGACTTTCTTTGCAAACAAAGCTACAACACCACCACGGCAAGAAAAATTACACGTGACAAAAGTGTTTGCAGGGGCATCAAACCTGCTAGAGCATGGGACCTCAACTACCCCTCCTTCTCTCTAGCTGTAGAAGATGGCCATGAGATCAAGGGCAATTTCCATAGGACTGTTACAAATGTTGGTAAACCCAACTCAACCTACAATGTCAGCATTGTCATGCCTGATTCTATAAAGGTTAATGTGGAACCATCTGTACTTTCATTCACTGATATTGGAGAGAAGAAATCGTTCTGTGTGGATGTCAATGGACAACACATAACTCAGGTTCCAATCATATCAGGTTCTATCACATGGAAAAATGGAAAACATGTGGTGAAATCCCCATTGGTAATTTACAATGTGCTTCCATCTGTATTCCTTACCAATCCGCTATATCGCACGCAGAGATTATCCACCCATCAGACACATATATCACCAGGCGAGAGAAGTTCTTTCCAACCTCACTAAAATAAGAATTGTCAAAGAAAAGAAAAATAAGCCTATATTGCCCAGACGAGGTGCGGAGGATCTGGTACTCTGGTTCTATCATCTCTTAATGTAGTAAGAAAACAGAAATAACATTTTCTTCTATAGTGAAGAATGTACCTACATTTATTTCTCTTTCTTGTTTATCAGCCAGAAGACAAATGGTATTCCGATAGATAATCCTATCTTTTACATTTTTTTTCAATTTCTTTTTGCTTCTTGGTATTCCAAGTGAATTTCTTTGGAAGCATGTAATATCTTAAGAACAAAGAAATTCCAGATAAAAAATGAAGCAGTGTTTGTGAAGAGAATACACATTTCTGCTACTACATTTTTCAGTTATGGAGAAACCTTAAGAAGGCTTTCAGCTTTTACATGTTTATATCAGATAACGATCAAGCACTTAGCACATCAAGCAAATACTACATCGGAACGAAAAACATACTTGATACCCTTAGTAACGTTTCGGGCTTCATGCAACAAACATTTGTCTCCATGAATGTGTAGAAGAGCCATTCCTTCAGTGGGAGGCACCTACAGAATTTTTAAGTAGGATTAACGGGCGCTGCATATTCCATAAAACGCTACAATAAAACTAATTCAAGAAAGAAGAAGATTTTAATTCATGAAAAAAGTTGAAGATAAAAATGATAGGGAATAATAGAGAATAAAAGCAATATGGTATGAACAAAAAACAGAACCCACCTCTGCCACAACAGTATTCCTCGAACCGTAGAAGACAGTTTCTCCTCCAACCAGAGGCTCTGAGGAAGAATCCTTAGGAATTCTCTTATCATTTGTAGCTTTTGGTTTGAAACCGCCACTTAAGTATATTAACAAAGTATAATGGGTGCGTTTTCCGTCTCCAAGATCATTACTTTCATCAATATGCCTTCCAAAGCGCTGCCCAACCTTGTACCTGAAAACACATGGCAACCAAAATAATTAAGTTTCAAGGTGCACAAGCCAACAAAATTCAACCTTTCTATTTTTATTTGTAATCAGAGAAGAATTTCTCAAAGAACAAGTAAAATCCACGTCCCTTAATGAATGAAATCAGATAATGGACCAGCTCAAAGTTAGAAATAGCTTTTGAATTGGTTCGATTGTGTTCACAGAATGAGACTACCAACCTATAGAATCTGATATTTGGGTTTAAGCCAACAGCAGCCTTCCCTCGAATTTTGATATCAGAAAATAATTTGTCAAGACCAGACTCCCAAATTGTGTCTGCAAGAACAGGATCATTCACAGAGATTCTATCATTGTCTCTATGAGCTTCGCCTTTTGTTGGGCCAAGACTCCCCTGGTGAACAAACCCAACAGATTCTGCAGCTTTAACGAAAGCCTTTGATTCTGCAGATGTGAGGAAATTCTGCACCTGAATACATTGCCTAACTATTAACAACCATGACTCAATTAATATCTTGCAGACGCGTAAATGTTCAATGGTTAGAGAAAATGTATCCATCTAAGAAGAACCCATATGCCAAAATATCAGAAGAAAAACTGAATTTCAAAAAGATGCAATCTTTTTACAGTTCTTACAGTAAAGAGATAAGTATCTTTAAGACAAATTATCTGAAGATTTGATTTTGTTTTGATGGTTGGCCACTTTGACGCTGTTTTGCTGGAATCAGCTTCTCTTCTGTCTCCCATTTTCCTCTTGTTTGTTCGTGTTTCAGCCATACGATACGAGTATGGCTCGCCCTTCTTTTTTTCTCGCCTACTCTGTTTTATGGGTTTGTCGAGGCCCATTTTCTCGAGTTGTGGCCTGTCAAGGCTTTGGTGTAATTGGGCTGAGCCTGCAGCTTACTTTTACCGTCCAATGAACCATTTGGTCCATTGCTATTCTTTTTACACCACCGTGCATATATGCATTGTCGGCCCAAAGTGAAAAAAAAAAAAAAAAAAAAAAAAAAAAAAAAAAAAAAAAAAGCACACCACCATCACCATGCAACTGAACTGGAACTGGATCCTTCGCTTTAATTTTGTCTGTATTTATCTAAGTGATTTACTAAATATAAAACATTTTTTCAGAAGAATATAAAACTTTTTTTTCGAACTTAGGTCTGAACAGCGAAGAGAACGATCCTTACCAACTGCAGAAGAATATAAAACAATATTAATTATAGCTAAAGCATAGAAACCCCAGGAGTTTATTTTTTATTTTTTATTTTTTGCCAAAGGGATATAATTTTCAAGGTTAGTATATTTCAGCCCAGCTAAGTAAATATTAATCCGTAAAATATTGCATTGCCGGTAGCAAATATAATTAGAAGGATTTTATATTTAAAAAAATTATAAATAAAAAATAAAAACAATGATTATTTGCGCATTGAAGATGCCATAAATTGAAGCGACTTGATTGAAACCTAGCATCGATCACCATCAGCACCACAATCATCAAATCCCATATCACAGCCTAGTGTTTCTCTATTTTTCTTTTGCCACTAGATAGCTAGGGAATCTTCCTATATCCTTTTTCTTTTATTCATCAAAACCTATATCCCAAATCCCAATAACCATATGACATACATGGGTAAAACTTCCTTAATGACATGAGCCAACCAAAAAACTAAAACGACTTGAATAAATCACTCTTGAAAATAACTTCTATAATTCCTTTCAACCACCATAATTTCTCTAAATCTAGTCCAATGACATCAATGACAAAAACTGTTGGAAGTTTGAAAGCAAATGTCCCACATTGGAGAAAACAAAAGGTTCCATATGCTTTATAAGCATGAAACCTTAACATCAATTAAATAAAGGTTGGGGGGCTGATGGGCTTGGTAGTGAAGACTATCATAGTTGGCTTTGCTTGATTAATATTAATATTTAAATAATCAAGACTTGGGCCTTGGGTGGGTCTCTGAAAAATAAAAGAAATATACCTAGCTCGAAAATAAAATAATTATTTTTTATTTTTCGGATTCCTTTTGGCAGAAGTTAAATTCAAACCAGAAAAACTTATCTTTTTGTATACTAATTGCTATTTTGAAGGGGTGTAATTCTGTTATAAAACCACAAGTCCTAGGCCATAATACGGATAATCTTTTTTCTTGAACTATCTCATACTATTTTAAAGTTACCTACTGTATTGGAGAGAAGAAGCACACCAACGTTCGCCAGAATTCAAGGATCCCGTGCTGGACCTTGAATTATAGATAGTTGAATCCTGGGAGATAGACGCATGTTGAACTTCAAGCACTGAGAAGAGGCAAAATTCTATCTTTAGGACATTGCGAATACGCAAGCCTCTATCTTCAATAAAAGTCAGTATTCTGTACTTAATTTATATTTGCACATTTATACAGATTTCGTAATTTTGCTACTGTTTATATTTTAAGAGTTGTGCAATAATATAGTGATCCTATAGTATAAAACATTTATTGATTATTTCCTAACAAAAACTAGCCTTCAACTGGCATGACTATCCTAAATAGACTAAGAGCACCCAGCAAACTAAACTAAGTTTCGGAAATCATGAGAGAAAAATACAAAAAACTCATAGAGTTTTTAGAATTTATTGAACAACTAAACCAAAATAAAAAAACTAAGCCGGTAAAAGGAAAACTAACCGCCACTAATCGTCATTCAAGACATGACATAGTTACTCCAGGGCCTCACCGCACCAATGAATAGTGAATCTACCATAATCAAGTTGCAACACCTCAAGAGCAACCTTGCAAGATGAGGTATAACAAAAGCCAACCAAGATCTGATACAATAGATATGCCAAAATAAGAGGAGATTAACATAGGTCCACCAAAAGCCGAAGAACATCGAAGATCCGACGGGATCCAAAGAAAAACCCCTCGGATCTGAAGCTTTCTCTCTATTAGCGGTTAGGGTTTTGTGTGTAAAAAAAAAAATCAAAATTAAGATTAGGAATTGATCATCAAACACTCAAAAGGTTTGGAACTTAATGATACACATCTTGTTCTATATCAAAACAGCAAGATTTCCTCCCTCACAAAAAAATTTCAAACGTAACGACTTCATTTTCAAAAGACAAGTATGTAACACAATAGTCTAGTAAAATATAAATATGTTTTATTTTTTTATAAAAAGGCAATAGAAAAGTAAAATGAATAAGACTTGTTCTCACGTGTGAAAAGGCTAGTGCATAATAAAAGGGAGTTGTTAAACGAACCCTAAAATTAACTGAGTACATCATACTACTAAACTATTTAGTGAATTACTAATTTACCCTTATATAAAATAACAAAAAAGGATATATTGAATTGTGAAACAAATGTAATTTTAATAAATATACCATACTCATCATATTCAACCATAATCAAACGTAAGCGAAATTTTTTAATAATACTAAAATAAAATCCTAAAATAAAATTATGCGGGCTTGTTAAATGGGCTAATCTCCCCACTCCACCCACGGTAGCCCCTTCCTCCTCCATCCCCACCATAATTCCCCTTCCCCTCCCCCACTCCATCTCTCTTTGCCTCTCTCTCTCCCCCCCTACATCTTCCTCTCCCTCCCTCCTGAAAGCACCACCGTCGTTCCTCGTTTCTTTTGAAGTTTATGGAGTTTCGTACTTTCCATAAACTAATATATCTCCTCTTTGCTCCTAGACTAAATTATGTTATGGACTTGTAGGAATGTTTGTAATGAAAAATGGGCAAGCAAAGTTGTGGGATTAGGCCATAGAAGAAGAGTGCAAGTGTGGGGAACGAGGGAGCGGCTGCCGTGGGAGGAGGGGGAGATCACGGACAGGCTATCTTTAATTTTTATATTTAAAAAGAATTATTTTAAGAATTTGTTTATTAATTTAAAATTTTAGATGAATTAAAATTAATAATAAAAACATACCCAGCTTTAATAGAAAATTTAACGGAAATTGACGGAGGTGGTAGATTAGCACCAAAATTGAAATTTAGGTGGCAAATAGTGAAATGTTTTTTATTGGGTGGTAAATTTTGTAAAAGGGGTATTTTTGATAGTTAAATAGGGTGTACTTAGTTAATTTTATATTTTGATTTAAATAATATAATATATTTAGATCATAAGGTGTACTCAATTAATTTTAGGTTTCGTTTAACAATACTCAAATTAAAAGAGCTAATCTGCGTGACAAGAAACTATGATAAAATTAAGATAATTAACTAGAATGAGTATTCTGTTTTCTTTTTTCAGGCAAGAGATGTGTTTGCCCTTGCTTGACAGCGAGGGGAGATTCCAGGCTTCACAGCTAGTATTTTTTCGGTTGATTATCATTAGTCAATGCTAATCCTTCCTTGAATGGAAACACGTCCTATTCTCGTTGCTAATACTCTCTTTCCCACTTATTTTATTTCCAACCTTATAAGCCTGCTTGCTTCATTAACTAATAAGCACCCAAAAACTAAACAAATTTAAATGATAAGAAAATGAAAAAAGTTAGACTCGCCACTCAAGGTTAGCCACGTGACACCGTCGTCTCCCATTGGAAAATATGACGATGGGATGCTGACAAAAGCCGATGTGCTGTCCCGTTCTCATTAGCCCGTCACGCAAAGTGATTGTACGATGATCTTGACATTGCTGCATCTCAAGACAATGAGAGATGAATAAAAACGAAAGCCATTTTTTAATTCCCAATGCGGTTCCGAAAAAGATGAATAAAAATATATTCCCTCTTTTACTTCTTCTTTGTTTCTTAATTTTGCCAAAAAAGAGAAGCCATGAGCATTTAAGTAGTGTTTTATCTAATATTTTGACTGTGTTTCTTTCCTCTAATTCTATTCCTTTCTTTTTTTAGTGGGGTAGAATTTTAAAGACAAAAGAAGGCAATAGAGAATAATGGAAGTGAGCTATCGATCAATATGGAAAAAAGGGGTCGGGTGGCCTGATGATAAAGAAATTGGAACATCCACAATCAGAAAAAAAGAAAGTTCTTCCCTTCTGCACTGCACTGTGGACTATTTCTAGGGTTTCTGATCTATTTTCCATATTTGTATTCTATCATCCTCCTATACCCTCGTGTTGTGTCCTTTGTTGCTCTTTTTGGGTAATTCAGGTCCATGGGTGGCGTCTCTGGGTTCTATTTTTAGAAACCTAATTTAACATCTTTTTTGGGGGCTTTCTTTTATGAATCCTCCTGGGGTTTCATCTGCTAATTGCTTCTTCAGAGCCAAAGTCTGATACTTTGTTTGGATTTTCTAAACTAAACCTCTCCTGGGTTTGCTCGGTTGTCAAAGGTCCTTCACAAATTTCTACATTTTTCTCTACTAGCTAGTGTTCGAGCACTTCAAATCTTCGAGGGGGTTTCCAGGTGTAACTCTTCTCTACTAGCTTATTTCTTGAGCTATATATTATATATGTTAGCGCATCTTTACCAATTTTCATGGTATTATTATTATTATTATCTCAAGATGATCTTGTAATTAATGATGGCGATGATCTAGGCTAGGACATGGTGAGAGGGAAGATTGAGATGAAAAGAATTGAAAATGCCACAAGCCGGCAAGTGACCTTCTCCAAACGTCGAAATGGGTTGTTGAAGAAAGCCTTTGAGCTTTCAGTTCTCTGCGATGCTCAAGTTTCCGTCATCATCTTCTCTCAGAAAGGCAGGCTATATGAGTTCTCCAGCTCTGAGTATGTTTCTGTACTTTTTTTTTATGTATACCTCATATATATATGTTTGAAGCCCCATTTTTTTGTTGTTGTCTATATGCTTTGTTTCTTAAAGATGGAAACATCATTTACTTTTTATGGTGTTGATGAGCAGGTGTGGGTTGTTGTACTGGTTTTGAGGCCAGTGTGTACGATGATACATATATATATATATAATATAGATTTCTAGCTTTCTATCCACTCTGGTCTTAAATCAAAGCTTGACTTTCTATTTTATGTTTTATTTGTACCATCCGCATCTTACAAGTTACACATCTGCTCGTTTATAATAATCGTTTATAATTAATCTAACCAAATTGAGTGCTCGTTTATAATCCAATCAAATTGAGTGCTCGTTTATAATCTAATCAAATTGAGGTTTCTTTCTTGCTGCTTTTTAGGGGATTAATATTATGTCTTTTCTAACAATTTATGTACGCTTTATTAATGTTTGCATTAATATTGAATGAGATTTCATGGGGCTTTTCAAGTTTCAACTTAGCGTTTCTGCCTAAATAAAATATTGAAACTAGTGCTTCTTTGTTTTAATGCCTTTGTGCTTAACTTCTGGCAATTCAACTTCTCATTCTACTAACTAATGATTTTATCCAATATTTCATCATTTCATGGACTACTTGTCTGTGCACGCAACCCTTATATGCTCAAACCTCAAACTTCAACCCATGTTCATTTGCTTTTACCACATCAAGAACTGTAACAATTGAACCTAGGCTTACATTAGGGATGGATCAATATTCACTACTAATTGGTCCAACACCGATATTTTCTTCAACTTAATCACTTGTGTAACTCAACATGTGTGTGACATTTTATCATACTAGGGCTTGGTGCTATTAGTATAGAACCACTTACTTATGTATTGTATTTTATTTTTTCAATTTCCCAATATATGGGGATTTATCACGGCAAAAAGCTCTCATCGGTAGTTCATGATATAACAACTGACAAAACAGCTAAAATTAATTCTAAAACTTCTTCTAGATTTGTAGGTATTCATGTGCAAGTTCATCACTTAATATATGCATTTTAAGTTTTGTTAAATAAAGGAGTAGAAGATGAATTCAACCCAAAAATCTTAAGCCCCTATGGTGAAGAAGTCAAGTCTTGCACACACAGCAAGGACCATATCTATAGAGGGACGGAGCTACCGTAGAGGTCCCCAAAGATGGAAACTGCGGTATCATGAGCATGGTCATTGGGGTAAAGAACATGGTTGTCATGGTTTAAACCATATTTATTTCTTCAGAATGAGCTATATTTTGAATTGGGGAGCATGTTTACATCTTTATGTATAATCGTTCTTATCTGCAGCTTCAAATTGAGGGGGTATATTTCATTCATTTCTATTTGCAATACAAATCTTCCTTGAGGTTCTATGTGGGGTGAATAAAAATTTTAAGTTCCTATTTGGTTATACTTGTTGAGCTACTTGATATGATCATCTTTCTTTGTTTGGCGGGCATTGGAAAATAGTGTATCCTTAGAGTGGTTTAAGAGCTCACGTGGATTTAGGCCATGTTGGGTGGTTAAACTAGACTATGATACCAATTGTTAAGAGCACATATGTAGAACTTGCCCTTAGAAACCGGCTTGTAAGGGAAGGGCACCCAAGAGGTCTTAAACCACTCTAGGATATGTTAATTTTCCAATGTGGAATCTTGAGTCCCAACATCTAATCCCTTTTTGATGTATAAAGTGTAATGGGGTTTCTTAGCTAGCTAATTCTCAGTCCAAAACAAAATTGTTGTTCTTATTAGTTCTTTCTTTCCGGCCCCCAGTACTGTTAAGATCATAGACTCATAGTACATGTGCCTAGTAGTTTATACACTCTATCTTCTGGCATTGAGCATAACACAATTAATCGCCTTGTTATATGGGAAACCTGAATAATCACAGAACATCATCATTGATGGTGAAAAAAAAAAACAAGGCTGAATTTTTTGAAAATATCATGTTAGGGATTTTGTGATTGCAGTACTATATTTAATTTCATTAATGTTCATTGATTGATTTTGACCTTTTTTTGTATTCTGATACAGCATGCAAGATACTATAAAACGATACCACAAACATGCAAAGGCTGGGCAAACCAACAAGATTGAAGTGGAAGAATATGTGGAGGTTAGAAACTCCATCTTGGAATTTGGATTAATCCATCTTTGAGAAGTTGTTATAAAACAGATGGATGAATAATCTTTGACCATGTTTGATGATTGGGATTGGATTGGATTAGGAGGTAGAATTAGATTCCATTGGATTGGAAATGATAACACTAATCCAATGATGTGTTTGATACTTCACATGATTAAGAGGTTGGATTAATTGAAATGTGCTATTACATGACTTAGTATTAGACATATTCCAATCTAACTTAATCTCAACCTTTTGGCTCTAGTAGGATTAGACATTAAAGCCCTCCACTGTTACATCTCTAGAGCAATCGTTACCTTTGGATCATAGGCTCAATCAACATACACATGACCAGTCTGATTGTTAATACACATGTGATTGTTTAACTGATTAGGATTAAGCTGTTAGTTTAGTTAGAAGAGAATCCTTTTAGTTATTAATGTAAGCTTCACTCATTGGCTATATAAAAGCCTCCTTGTAATGATTAATGCATAATGAGAAATTCAGTTTTTACAATTCTCTTTAGACATAACACAATCCATGTTGTTTTTAGGCTGCCAAACATATTTTGATTAGCTAGGATTACGAATCCTATCCAACTACATAATCCAACTCACTAAACGGACCCTTATTAGTAACTTAGATAGAAACAAGTATGATGTAAAGACTAATTTAGTCATATTGATATTAGGGTAAAAACAAAACTTCTACATTTTTTTGCTTTTTCAGATGAGTAAACATTATTAAATAGAAACGATCAGTATGTAACTTTACAACTTATTTTTCATGACAATGACCTCCTTTAGCGGAAATGATTTATGTCAGGCTAGAAGCTTATAATTACAGACCTAAAGTTTAGAGTTCTACACCTATTTATGATGAAGGGATCCTAGTCGGCCTTTTAGATTCACAAAAATTAATTTGGAATCCTTCGATAGATAGAGAAAGGGGTTGTAAATGGTGTGTCAAAGCATGGTGTAAAGAAGAATATATGATATATACATGAGTTAAAGACTGAAACTTAGAGCATTCCACTCAATGCGACCAAGTAGTGTTTCCCAAAAGTAACGGAGGAGTATATGAACAAGATGCTCCGGTTGAGTAAATGAACAAGATGCTAAATGTCAAAATCTGTTAAAATTAGGCATACAATTGAACAAGTTGCAAGTATTTTGGCTCTGGGAATCATGTATTGTCACAGGTAAGCGTGAAAGAGGCTATGTCAATGAATTTCTGGGGTTATTCTTACTTTTTCTTCCTACTTCCTACTTGGTTCTGATACCTAGTTATTAGTCCAGACATATGTAGTGTTAAAAACATGCACACACATTTGTTTATGTACAAATATGGACTTGTTGCTTCGTGAAATATCATTTCTTGGATTTCATAAGTTCAGCTACACCTACGCGTCCGTCTTCCTACATGTAATTAAGATTCATGTTTATTTATCAACAATGGCACTTGATACATAAATGATCATCAAATCAAATAGGGTAAAAGAAGAGAAGTCGGGGAGGGAAGAAGGAGGGCTTCAAGTTGTTGAACTAGGTTAACTTTTGGCATGTCCTATATTACATGTTAAGCAAGTCGCTCATGACATTTTATTTGTTTACAGTTGACAAGTTAAACCTATTTGCATGCAGCAATTGAAGCATGAATCGACTGCTATGGCCAAGAAGATAGAGAACCTAGAAGCTTCTCAACGGTTTATTGCTTAGTTTGATTCTTCTCCTGTACTTTTTTACGCATCTAACATTTAACTAGACAGGTCTTCCTAAACCCTGAATTTTGTATATCTCAGGAAGCTTTTGGGACATGGCTTGGACTCTTGCTCTGTCGAGGAGCTCCAAGAGATCACTGGCCAGCTGGAGCGAAGTGTACGCAAGATAAGAGAGAGAAAGGTATATATATTTCACCTGTTCACTTATTTCCTGCCATTTTTATCAGTTCAATAGGAGAGGAGAGGTTAAGTTAACTTGGAAGTGATTTCCATTCCAGGCTCATTTATTTGCGGGGCAGATGGAACAATTAAGGGCAAAGGTATTTATTTCAAGTGTGCAACAGACTAATAATAGTAATTTGTACGTATAGCGGTCAAGTACTTTGTTCACTGGTTCTAATTAACACCAATATCTTTATCTCTCTGAAATCAGGAGAGGCTCCTCTTAGAAGAGAATGCAAAGTTAAGTGAAGAGGTGAGCCTTCAAATTTGAACCCTTGTTTTACATTACTGCTACCGTCACCACCATGGTCCCTTGTGAGTTTTCTGGTTTTTGTCTTATATTTTTCTGCATTATTATGATAGTTTGGTGCACAGCCGAGGCAGCTGCTGCTGCAGCAGCAGCTTTCAGTTGAAGAAAAAGGAGCTGTGAGCTACTGGAGTCAAAGTAGCCTGAGTTCTGAGGTGGAGACGGAACTGTTCATCGGACCGCCGGTAACGCGCCGTTGAGAGATCACAGCCGCCCAATCGTCTTTTAAGTCAACATCAGATATAATAATAATAATATTAATGCTCGTCAATCATCTCTAGACAATGCCATCAAAATTACAAATAAACAAAAAAATAATGTAATATGGATCACGCATCTTTGGTAGGACGTGCTCTCAAATAATAAGGTCGAACAATAAAAGATCCAGGAAGGAATTGATTCCCTCCGACTCCTTTTTTCACCCTGTATGTATATATTGCAAAATTTGACGTTGTAACATTATATATAACTGTATTCAACTTCATGACCATGATTTGCCTAGCTTTGTACCTACCTCCTAAAAAGAAAGAGGATTGGTTGGGTTCTATAACTTTGGCTGGCCCAAAAGCTAGTTGTTAAAATTCATTCAAATTGGGCTTCATGCATGATTGGAATTGCACTGATTTTCTCTGTTTTATATTTACAGATCCATCCAAACCACAACTGATAAGAACTATTTTTTGGGGCTTAGATGAGTTTTTTTTTCCTTTTTCCTAATTTCATATCTTACATTACATGGGTCGAATTTCGTAGAGGAAATTTGGGTACCTTTCTCTCGCTGTCTGAATAATGGTTGCCTGCTGCAACATGATTTAGACATGCACAAAAATAAAAAAAGGAATGGGACCTCTTTCTAAGTCTCTGTCACAGTATGTTTCTCCTTTTTTTCCCATCTTCAATAATTAGCTTCTTTTTTTATTTTGTCTGTCTATATGGAATATGTCCAAACAACCCTATAGAAAAGTCCCTACTACTCTTTCCAGCTACCCTGTCCAACTCTAAGCCCACCATCACCAATTCATCATTCACCAGTCGCTCCTCTCTGTCTAACTAAAGAGTACAGACACAGTTGATAATCATATGACCTAGTTAGCTGGGCACTGAATTTGGTTTTTTCCTATTTTTTCTGAGTTAAATGTGTGACAGGCAGGGACTGAGTTGTTTTATTATATTTG
>NC_047651.1:23969374-24091874 GCF_902201215.1 Prunus dulcis | reverse complement strand
AGCTTTTCATCCAGACCCACCATCAATCTTTTTGGTTCTTGTTGAAAAAGCATAGAGTTTTTTTTGTTTTTGTTTTTTTTTTTCTTTTTCATCTTTTGATTTTCTAGTTATGGGCATGAGGGAGTGGTATTGGGGTTCTGGAAAATCCTCAAAGAGAGGTAGAGGTGGCGGAGGAGGACCAGCTGAGAAAGACATGGCCACCTCTTCTGGTTGCATGTGTGCTGTCTTTCAGCTCTTTGACTTCCATCAACTTCAGCTTGCCAACTTACACCCCCCACAGCAACCCTCTTTCAACACTTTCCACCAAGAAGATCTCACTGTCCCCAAAGGTCCTCTCTCTCTCTCAATATTTTCTTTTAAGAATATATATTTTTGAGTAATTAACAATGTAGTTTTGTGGAATTCACCAGGTGTTGAAGCACCTAGGAACAGCTTGGATTCATCAGAAGGGACTTCACTGTCATCTACCACAAAAGAAGAAGAAAATTTAAATAGTCCAGTAAGTTTCATTTACTACTAGCTAGTACCAATGCTGATATATATATATATATATATATATATATATATATATTTTTTTTTTTTTTTCTCTTTAATTTGTTTCCCCTTTTTGGCGTTTTTAAAAAGTAAGTAATGATGATATAATAATGATGGAACTGGACCCTTCTGTGTTGTGCAGATTTTGAAATTCCAGATGGGTATGCAGATCAAAACAAGTGGAGGAGGAGGCAGAACATCTTCAGCTGATTTTTCATCAGATATTAGCTCACCAGGAACAAAGACCCCAAATTTGGTAGCAAGGTTAATGGGTCTTGACCTTCTTCCTGATCAAATCCAATCACCCTCTTCCACTTCATCATGTAGTAGCACTACCACTCATGCAACTTCAAAGTCAAAAGTTCGGACTCGGAAAGCCCTCCAAAGTAGACCAAGACGACATGTCGTGGATATGAGCGACGCTACTAATACTGCAGCAGCTGGTACTCGTTCACTGCCTGAGACTCCAAGAATCTCATCAGCCAGAAGATCAGACGTTGATCTTCATCACCGCCTTTCACTTCAAATCAACAAAGAGAATGTTGGGGTGGGGGGTGGTGAGGAACTGGATTTTTGCAGGTCTTCATCTTACAAAAGGAGGGACCTAAAGATGATTAATTTTGGAGATCATGAGAATGTTAAAAGCCCAAGCCACTATGCTAGGCAGATTGTGAAGCAGGTGAGAGAAAGTGTTAGCAGGAAAGTTGGTTTGGACATCACAAACACCACCAGACCAGTTAACAAAGACAAGCAAGGCAGAGATGAGCTCCTTCACCAGCTTAAATCTAAGAATGGTAATGCTGCTTCCAAGAGTTTAATCAGCAAGGAAGACAGTTCAGCTTCCTGCTCTCCCAGGCTCAGATTCTTGGACCCCAAGACTACAACTACAACGCCTGCATCATTGACAGCCAAGGATCAAATTCAACCACTTCCTCCAAAACCCAAATCACCTCTCTCATCTTTACCTCCCAAGCCAAAGCCTGTGCAGCAGCCACTGAAAGAAGAAAAACAGCAGCAGCAGCAGAAAAGCCAGGCATCAATTCAAAAGCGTAGAAAATCTGCTCATAAGCAACAGGAGGAAGCATTTGTTAGTCCATCAACAGCTACAAGAGCCATCCATAATAATATTCCAGCTGACAAGAAATGCAAGAAAACCCAATTATTGTCAAGCAACAATGTCCCTACCATTCTTCCAATCAAGAAAGATCCTTCACCTCCAGAAACCAAAATCCCCCAGAAACAGGTACATGTTTGTCAAATTTTTATTAATCTTAACTGGGTTGAAATTTAATCAAAGATCAAATATTCCAATGTTGCAAAATTATTCTTGGTATAAGCAAGCTAGAGTTCGTAGTACTTTGACCGTTTACATTATTCTCTCAACTTAAACTTATTATAATTATTGTTTTGTTGCAATGCGTTATACAAAATAAAGCAGGCACAACAACAAGTATCTGAATCTGACGCCCAACAATCGAAACGTAGGTGGTCACAGTTATCTAGTTCCACGAGCCAAACGTACAAACAACAACAAGAGCAGCAGCAAATGAGCCGGAGGACCCCCAATGAGCTCGCCACCCGAGACATCATCAACATGCTTAACGGTGGCGCCACCAGTTCAGCCACCGCTTCCGGCTCTGCTGGTGGAGCAGCAGCAGAGGCAGAGCTGCTCCAGTACCTCACAAGAATGTTAAGCCGTACTGGCATTGATAAAGACACCCAAGTTTCCTTCACCAACTGGTTCTCTCCGTCCCATCCACTAGACCCTTCCATTTTTCACCACCTTGAAAATTCTAACGTTGTTGATGTTACTGGTCAACTTGGTCAAAGGTGCAACAGGAAGTTAATGTTCCGTGTGGTGGATGAAATTTTGGTGGAAATTTTGAGGCCATATATCAACATGAAACCATGGGTTGCAACTAGCTCAAACAATATTGGCATGTGGAATAATATGAATGGGTCAGAACTGGTTAACATTTTGTGCCACAAAATCCAGAGCTTTCCGTGTGCCGACTGTCAGGTTCTTGAAGACATTGACGATTTAATTGACAAGGACATGCCTGCAGAGTCGAAGGTGCAAAGTGAGATGGCGTTTGAGGAAGAAGGAGAAGGGATCGTTAGGGAGGTAGAGAAGGACATATTGGACACACTCATACATGAAACGGCTAGGGTCCTATGGTTTTGAATTTTTTTGATCAATTGCGTGCCAAAACGGCGCCGTAGGGTGCATGCAGAAAAGGGTCAGAGAGTGGACTGGGGTCACATGGGTGGTTCACGTGATGAGATGCTATTGGTCCGGGGGGGTGGGGGTGACGTGGCAGATTGGGAGCTGTAAAAAAGTGGGGTGGGTGACACGTACGGGCTTGACAGCCCCGACAGCAGTGACAGAGGACCCTCAGAGAGCTCAGAGGAGGGAATCCATTGCCTTCTCTCCAGCCTTTTGTAATTTGTAAATTTTTGCTCTCTCTTTCTCTCTCTTTTTTCAAAATTATTTGTATTATTCTTTGCTTATTATAAAAGTTCAACGTTATATATAAGTAAGTACATCTTGTTTTGTTCTGGTACGGATGTCTAATTTATCATGTAACTTATATATATATATATATACACATATGGATAATATGGTCTACCACTACCACCCACTGTTGTATCCGTTATAGTTGCAGTTGCAGTTGCAGGTACCCTCCACCATTTCTTTTTTTACAACACAATAATCAATGCCAATTTGTTACCATTTGGGATTGCGAAGAGGTATATGCCATGGAGAATCCTAAAGGATTTCGTTCTCATATATATATATATTGTCATGGGGGTCTGAGCTTTTTGCTGTGCTCCAAATTAGGTGGGTTTTCCTAACTAAAAAGATGGTTAATTTGCGCAGCCAGTGGCAGTACATGAATGAACGTGGCTTCTGATTTCCTCAAAAGAAAAAGCTAATACACAGAAAGGTAAATTCTGAAAAAAGCCAACCTAAAAGTTGTGCATGCAATCAAACTTTTATGCATATATGCGTATGCATGCATGATGCATATATGATTGGAAACGTTTAAACAAGGAAGAACCTCTCTCTCTCTCTCTCTCTCTCTCTCTCTCTCTCTCTCTCTCGGGTAGCGGAAGACTGTATTAAAGAGGAGGAGAAGGAGGATTAATTTGATAATAATGCAAAGCATACATCAATGCTCTTATCTTCTCCTCTCTATATTTTAAGCCTCACGTTATATATACTAGCTATCGACAGTTAGGTCAAACAATCTCTAGAGGAAGTTTTTAAAAAAAAGCGTTTTAGTTGCCATTTAATGTTTCCAATAATAATCTTGCATAGAGCAAAAAAGCGTGGCAGCAGTGACTGACTAGTGAGCTAATAACGCAACAGATATAGAAAGAAACTGAGCGGGAAATTCAAATCGAATGCCATAATGCAAATGAAATAATTATATATATGCATGTGGGTTGGTGCATATAGGAGCGGAGGGTGGGGTTTAATTATTGGTGTTGATGACTGCAGAGAAATAGCAGGGTGGAGATCTGAGGGTTGACTGCATCCAATTAATGATGATTGAGGCATTTGGGGTAAGAGCTGAAGCTACCTATAGCTTATGGATCTGTATTTTTCTAAGCTTCCCTCCCTTCCTTGAGATGTGTGATATATGAGTTTGGCACCTCTCAACATTAACTTTAAAGGGTATATGAAATTCATGAGGCTGGCTAGAGAGAGAGAGAGAGAGAGAGTTAAAGGCTTGATCGACAAAATATAGTACTTGTTTCATTCATGCTACCATAACGTATGTTTTTGTTGTGTAAGTATTTACTCATTTATATATACCACCAGAGAGAGAGAGGAGAGAGCAGAGGGATTTTGCTTGCTTTCACTCAAATGGGATATATAGAGAGAGATGAAATCGATCCTTGTGCATTTCCCTCTGACGTGACAAGTTAATGAAAGAGGAGAGCGGTGGCCAGTGAAAATGATGGAAACTTTGAGTTGGGTTGGGTTTGCAGGTTCAAAATTTAAAGAGTTGCCTACCTTTCCCCAACATCTTAATGCAGAAATTAAATAAATGGACAACAGCGCAGGGCTTGACCAACTACTGTCCTGAATTACTCCACACACAGAGCATCTTCATGAAAGTTACTCTACTCAATCAATGTTATGATATAATTGCATATATATCAGAGCCCATGAGACTAGTAGAGTAGTAGCCTTAGCGTTAGCAGGTAGGTTAGGTAGGACCAAGGGGCTAGCCCACAAACAGCCAAGTGGTCCTTGTTGGCTTTGTTGCTAAATCAGCTTATTATTCTCAATCAATATAAAGTTTAATCTTGGATTTGTTTACCCACTTCTTCTAACTAAGCTCGAGACATTTTAAGGAGGTGCACCAACTTTATTGAACAAATGTTTAAATACAAGTGATTGTCTAAACTATAAGAGGAGAATGATTTTTCACACACACTATCAAAGTGTAATGAGGGCTTGAACCTAACCACTAGTATGCAAGTCAATGCCATTTTCCACACAACTAGACCCGTTGGCAACTTATCCGATAATGTTTCATTTATTTCATATATGAGTTTACTCTCAACCTTATTTATTCACACTAAATTTGAAATCATTGTATTAATTAATGACCACAACATGGTGGGAGAAGGTGTTTGATTTTATCACTCATCTGCCCCAACAAAAGGCCCGGGGTCCATAAACGGCCTTTATTTTTGACAAAAGGATCAAATAATGCAGAGACAAGATAAGACGTGATGGCACTAGAAAGACTTGCACCTACTTCACTTTTGTTATATGAAAATGGGCTCTGGCAATAATTTTTTCAATCACAACTCTTTCGTATCATATTTATTCATAAAGTTCAGCTACTGTTACGATTTTCCGTAATAACTCTCTCTCTCTCTCTCTCTCTCTCTCTCTGTATGTACAATTCTGAGCGCTCAGGTTGCCCGGTTAGATAAAGAAGATCTGCAGTGTGTGTGGAGTGGCAAGCGTAGCATTGTGTACCACCACTAGCAAGTAGCAACAAAATTACCCGCCATGTTAGTTAATATTTGGTGTACCTTCCGAGTAATGGGCTGAAAAAATAACCTACTTCTGGAATGTTAAGACAATTCCACGAACCCTATACCCCATTGAAATTAGACACATAACCTAATTTCTTCTAAATGAACATGATCATAATCATGTTATATAATTTGATAATGATGATGAACAATTAACAACTACTTTCTTGATTTTTGCTTAGTAAGATTGTATTGGTAAAATACACGGGTGGGTGGGAAGAAGCAATCAGAAAGGGCAGCTTGCATTTCTCATACGAAATGCTAAATACAATTAAAGAATACAGGGGAAGAAAAATGGACGAAACAATATATTCAGTGATTGAGCAGAAGTAATGCTGCTACTTATCATCCAAGAGCTTCCAGCACAGAGAGAATCCAGAATAGTGCTCCTAAGCATCAAACCCAGCACCTGTCCAGCCAGGCGCGGGAGATCCCCTGCCCTTGGGCACAGCTCCAATTCCCCTCCCTTTTCCTTGGAATTGACTTTTCTTCTTTAGTCTTCCTTCTCCCTCAGCAGAAGGCTGCTGATTGTGGCCATTTGTGACCGAAACATTTCCACCGTTTCCTGGATTAGGAGTGTTTTCAGTGACTCTGCCTGATTCTGTAGATCGAGGAACTGTAGAAGCATCTGGCGCCGTGCCACTTTGAGCAACTCCCATTGATTTCCTATCCTAAACACAGTTCCAAGTTCAAGCTATTAGCATTTCTGTACTAATGATAATATAAATACATATATAAGCATTTGAGTGACCCAAGTTGGTGCCAAGTCTAAGATAAATATGAATGTTCCGTAGGCATGTAATTGTTAAGGAAAAGAAGCAACTTGATTTGGCCCCTAAGGTAGGCATATCCCTGGGGCACAAACTTACAATGAAATATCCTAGATTCCTATATGGTATCTCTCAACTAACTCCTGCACTGCACAGTGCATACGGGAAATGCAATCTGTCTGACACCAACATGAAGCAATAACAATTTCTTGGAAGATAATGAGAAAACAAAAATTTACAATATCCAAACTACACTGAAACATAACCTTTCCTTCATCTGATAAACACGCCTGATGCAGTACAACGTTGCATACTTATGAATTACACACACACACACACACACTGACTAAACTTCATTACTACTACTGATTCTCAGGCAACATGAAATTCACTCCAATCAATAACCATGATCACAATGCCATCTAGCCCATCCATGATGTTATAAATATGATCCTCAAATATGAAAAGATAACATACATAAGAAACAGAGGTCGATGATCTGCTTGGGTTCAAAGCTTCAAGTCGTCTTTTTAACTCCTCCAGTCTTGTAAACTGAGAACTGCTGCTTTCTTGTACCTGTTAAACCAACAGTGTCAGAACCAATTTTTCAAGACTGTAACCTAAAGGATGCATTTAACAAAGATATGTACCAGTTGGTTTAAGTCTTCACACAGACTCTGCTTGATAGCTTCCTCGTCCTTTACAACCTGTACTGCTGCTTCCCACGCCTGAAATACATCAAAACAAATCAGACTGCATAGACAATAAAATTCATGCACTATTGGAAATGATTTGACACATAACCACATTCAGCTGAGTGTATACAATCATCAAATCTCTATCCATTCGTTGCAGCTATGAGCTTTGTGGTGAATCTGCATTCATGTGTCTTCATCCATCCCTGATAAAATGTGTATGGCTGGTGTAACTCTTAGCTTTTCAACTTTAACTCCACCACATCACCCAATTCAATCTTGCTTTATTACAATTAGACAAAAGCAGGCCAATTTTATTCAAAAACTTTGATCTTTAACTATACTAGGTCATCTTGCTCAAGTTGAATCAAATGTATCAATTTTCATGAGCATTTGGGAAACATGCAGGAGAGTTTGGTTCAATATTTGATGAATGCCAAACAGAGCATTACTAGGTAAGGATGAAGGCAACTCTTTTCTATAATTAAAAGGAACGAACCTTTCGTGCTTGTTCTTCCTTCAGCTTGGCAGCATGAATTCTCTCTGTTGACATCTCTATTTTCTTCCTCAAATGTTCAAGAGCTTAAGAAGATGCACCATACACAGAAAGTAAAAGAAAAAATACGATTAATCAAATTTTAATTTACATGAAGAGAAGAAAACTCATCAAACTGCAGAATATGAGTAACTAACAACAGTAAGGCAACAACCTGATTTTTTTGGCCCAGCCGTGAGCTTCATCTCCATTGAAAGATTTGCCAGCTCTCGCTCGACATCACGAATTTTAGTATAATTTTCTTGAATGTATCTGAAGCCATTCATCAGTTTCAAATCATAAATAATTAATCTGCCTGAATATGAGTAATTACAATACACTAATACAGCAATGCCCGTTGAAACAAATCCAAGAAACATAAAAAAATTGTAAGGACCAAAAAGATAGAATCAACGACTGAATTGATGATCCCGTATTCTAAATTAAAGCATTACATAATTCATGACTCGAACACAGGAGAACCAAAACCAGTGAAAGCTTCCAATTTTAAAAGTATGTTGACTTCCCACAGCTCTTGACCACAATTGTTCACATCCTCGAACCGATTACAAAACAGTTTTTCCATTGCCATTATTTCCAACTATTGAACTAAGCTAAAGAATCTCCCTTAAGTTCCGGCTTAACCCTAAACTTCTTGTTTTCCCGGATCCCTAATTCTCAAGCAAATTTCATTTCTAAGGAACCAATCACAGCATCAGCGAATCACTAAATGCAGAATGCAATGACCATCTGATTCATTTCTGTCATATATTGGAGCAATCATTCAAGTGTAATTACTGCATTAAGGCTTCAACACACAATTCAAGCAATTAAAATTCCCTAAAATGATACATATAAATATTAGTGCATAGTAGAGTGAACAGAAATGTGTGTTCAAACGAAGCCTACTTACTTCCTTAATTGATTCTGTTCTTCCTCGATGACCTGCCACAAAACCGAAACAAATACACAGTCAACAAATCACCAAAAACAGAAAGAAAACAAAAAGAAGAAGAAGAAGAAAGACGAAGAAGAAGAAGAAAGACGAAATAGAGAAATTGATATAGAGAGAGAGAGACCTTCTCAGTGTATGTAATGACAGAAGCCTCTCGAGCAAGGCCATCGGCTCCGATCTCAGGCAGCAGAGAAGGATTCGAATTCGAAGCCATTATGTTTCTTATTCGAATTTGAACCAGATGGCAACGGCTTCTGATTCAAACTCTCAAACATACAAAAACCCAACCCATTTTCTTTTCTTCCCTATATATTCGATTAGTGAATACGTCGTCTTCTTCCTTTCTCTCGTTTCTCTTTCTGCTCAAAAGAAACGTGATTATCCTTTTCTTAAATTTAGGAAAAACATGTATTTTGAAGGAGATTATTATTTTTTTTTTGGTTACAATAATAAACTTTTCTTGAAATTAGTTATTTGAAAATGATTATACAGTCTAATGGATTTAATTTGGTGGGCTTTAATCGGGTTTCGGTCCGTTTCGATGTGCAGGTCAGTTACCGCGAGATTATTGTAATGACTAAACTGCCCTTGTGAACTGGATCCCCCTCGTCATGCACGGATTATTGGATCTTGTGTGCTATCATGCGCTGTGCCGATCGCACATGCAAACTTCGCGGTAAAAGTCCAACTGTTACGTATTTTGAGGCCAAAAGTCCAACGAGTTGTGTAAAAGTAAAACTCATTATACTCTTTTAATTTTATAAAATAAATACATTTTCTAACAAAAGACTTCGAGTGCATAAGTAAGTATCCACTTGAGCTATAAAGTATCTATTTTTAATACGTTGGGATCTAGAAAATTAAGCATGAAGAAAAATCTGAAAAAATATAAAAAGTAAACAACTTGTTTTAAAAAAATATATTTAAAAAAAAGTTTCATTCACGAATGCAATTATGCTAACATTTTGGACTTGAAAATTTATTGGCTGGCAGTGGTTTATATTGGTAAAACCACTACATCAGTGTACACTTTCAAATCAGAGAGACACCTCCTGAGTGCTCAAGTGTAATAAAACAAGCCAGGGCGAGGCTAAAACGAAACTTTATAGTAGGGAGGTCCTCCAGGAGCAAAAAGCTCAAAGGTATCTCAGCAGGGGAAATGAAACTCAAATTACACCAAGGTTGATGGATGATACATGAATACACTGACTGAATGACTGTCGTCTCTACTTTTTATCAGCAACCTGAGCTAAGCACCGAAGCACAGCTTCTCTTGTTGGCATTGCAGGAATGGCTCCTCTTTCTGTTACTGTGAGTGCACCACATGCATTAGCAAAGAGTAGAGCTTCTCGTAGCCCCTGCTCATTCTGCAAGTGAAATTTTATGGGTGAGTTTCAGATGCAGGAAATATATGAAAGTATTCAATGGGGGGATGATTTTCTCAATCCCTTGCAAGAACTTTATATACCTGAAAAAGACTCAAGTCAGAAGCTATGCTGTTCAGTACCCCGCTGACGAATGCATCACCGGCACCAGTTGTATCAACAGGTTTAACTTTAACACCAGCAACCCGGCCCCGAAATTTCTGAGGAATATTGGTTGGTGTCAATTTTCTTATAACCAATCAATGTGATACAGAGAATAAAGTGGAAAAAAGGCAAACCCCATTCCTATTGTTCCACAATTTTTTCTTATAACAAAAATATGAATGCCTCTTCACTACCAGATGAGCCATAACATGGTGTTGAGGCCACTGACTTTGTAAAGGGGCCAAGTTATGCCAACAATTGTTTTTCCAATAAAGAATGCGATGACAAACTTTTACATTTTCTATCTTATACGGTGTGGAAAGGACAAAATGGCATGATTGTTCTTGAAATAACTCACTGAAGTCAGAAGTAACATAGTTTACTGAGCTTTTATACAAGAGAGGAGAAAGACAATGAACGTAGAAAAATAAAATAGATTTCACAAACTTACCTGAGTGTAATATCTGCAACCCTCTGATCCTTCAGTTACTACCAACAGTTTAAGGTTGGGATGAAAAAGCTTGGTTAACACAACATTATCATCATAAGGATCATCACCGCCAGTCAGGAAAGTGATTTCATCCTCGCTTATCTGCAAGGTTGTATATAAGAAAAAACCTGATGAACACCAAGGCTACAGATACAAACAGAAGATTTGCACCTATGCAACAGCTATACATGAATTTTGTATCTTCAGGTATTATACCTTGATTATATCTGCTTGATCCCATATACTCATTATGCCCTTCCGTGCAGCCTCTTCTGATGGCCACAATGGCAATCTTAAATTTGGATCATAAGAAAGGATGCAACCAGACTTCTTGGCAATCCTCATTGCAGCAAGATGGGTTGACCTGCATGGTTCGTCAATCAAACTAATTGAACCATAATGGAACATTCTTGCCTGCAGTCAATATCACCTGGATCAGTAAACTTCTGAAAAATGAGTAACCTTCATATATTTTATGCACAGTTTCCTAATTCAAATGAAAAACAAAGGCACACCTGTTGAATGAGATTTATGTCGAGTTCTGATTCACGTAGAAGCATATCAGCACTTGGATTACGGAAAAACAGGAATTCACGCTCTCCATCAGCTCTGAGCGTAACAAATGCCAATGCAGTTCTTGCACTGGGATCAAATCGCACCCCAGAATTGTTAACATTGTTTTGCTTTAAAATGTCAGCCAACAAGTAGCCAAATTCATCATCACCTACCTGTAATGCAAGTATGTAATAAGTTAAAACAAGGTCAAAATATCATACAGAAAACTCAGGCAGTTTTAAGATTATGCAATGGATGGAGCCACTAAAATCCACTAGGTTCCGTAAGAAGATAGGGTCCTTATTATATTAGAGAAAAGGCTAGTAGGATAACATATATATTAAAGAAAAAAAATTCAGAGTGCAAAGATGTCAAATCTAAAGGTGGTTCCCTGAAACTGTGAGAAAACATCGTTTGAATTACACTTCTAGAGATTGTGAAATGGGGTATATACAAAGAGTTGAGAAAGATGCATACTTTGAACCATCTAATACTAAAAAAGACTCAATATACACTTAACAAAGGGTGGAGAGGGAGATTCAGTAAACAGGATGAAAGTGACATTCTATTTGTCATAGGTCTTACATTTACAACAAAAGGTGACTATAAAATCTTTCGCCATAACAGAGATCCCAGGAGAAAAGGTAAAAGCTAAAGGAAAACGTGATAAAACTAACTTAGACAGAAGCAAAATACAGAGGAGAGAAATACTCTAATGCACCTTGCCTATAAAACCTGATGAACCACCCAGTCTTGAGACGCCAACAGCCACATTAGCAGGAGCACCACCAGGAGCTTTTTTAAACGCAGGTGCTTCAGCAAGTGAAACTCCACCGACTGTGGGCACAAAGTCAATCAGCATTTCCCCAAAGCAAACAACCAGGGACTTGTCATCTTTCGACCCTCCTTTTGCATCTGGGGAAGGTTCTTTAGAATCTTCACCCAGAACCAATTTTTTATCAAGAGCTGCAGTCACATAATTTGAGCATTACTAATCAAACAACAAAAAGGAAACAAAATTGTCTTTCAACATACTATTTCTCGGCCACCATGTTGCATATTTAGCTGTCCTGGTTTGGATGTATGCTTAAGGTTAATTAATACCCAAAATTTCTTAATTTCGAGACATATATCGGGGAAAAGAATTAGCAGCTACAAGATAAAGCTATAAACTGCTAGCCAACTGGTTCAAAATCAAAATCAAAATCACACAGTTGCACCAAGAAAATACAGATGATGTGATTCGGCATATTTAGTAAACTAAAAAGGTTCGTCTTTACAGAACAACTGTTTCCCAACTAATCTTCTACTGTTCATTCTGTAATTTTTCAAACAGCTTCAAGACAGTTCACAGATCAACAACCAAACTCATGTTCCGTATAAAGCTTAACATATAATGAATCCATATAAAAGCAAGATTTTTTTTTTTTCAAATATATTAAGATTCTGGATCAACTGCTAGGAAGCAGATATACCCGTGACATGATTTTTCACTTGAAAGAAAAGAATTTACGATTAAAGGTGTCTCAAAATTCGGTGCAGTGAACTTTGTAACAGAGATGCAATCAAACATTAAGAGAAAAAGATTCATTACTGCGAAAGGAAATTGAACAAAACAGAAACCCAATACAAGGAAAAGCCCAAGAAGAAAGAAATCAGAAATCTTTTTTTGCAAATGAGCAATTTCAACTAACAAAACTAGCTTGAACCCAGATTATGAAAGTTCCCAATGAGATACTAAATGGAATCAAAATCCCAACTTTAATTAGGAGGCATATAATCAAAAAGCAGTGTACATGTGAAAAACAGGGAAATAAGTGGTAAACTAACCAGATGTGAGATTATTAGCCATTGTAGGAATGGAATTCAAGAGACTGAACTTTAACCAGAGAGCAGCGTATGCAACAAGAAATGGAGGGAGAGAGAGAGAGAGAGAGAGAGAGAGAGAAGGTTTGGTGTTGGTGGCTTGGTGAAGTGTAGTTGGTGGTGTTAATAAGGAGAAGGAAGCCAAAATAAAGGAAGTAGAGGCTTAATAGGAGGGTCAATCTGCGATCTTGAAGTCGTCTGAGAAGCTGTTACAAAAAGAAAAACAAACACATATGCAGCCATGGCAATCTCGCAATTTTATAACCCAGATCCTCAGCCCATTCTTACCTGTCTTTTGTGACCCATAAAATAAATAAAAATTATATTCCCTTTTCCTTTCTCCTTTTTTATTTATTTATACTTTTAAGTCGTCAGGGCTACGTGTAAAGCATTTTATATTGGGCACATTTTTGCCGGTTTGGGTAGTCATAATATTTTATATTCAGTAAGATTTGTTGATTTTGTATACCATTCCGTTGTAAATAAATGATCTTCTCACCATTTTAACTTAAGGTGTATTCACCATTTTTTTTAATATTTGATCCGTATTTATAAGCATAATTATAGTGACATAAATTAAAGTAAAATGTTAACTATAGTTAGGTTTATGGACACATATTATGTATTAACAAGGAGAGTGAGTATACACCTTGAATTAAATGTCACCCCCCGGACCGGCTCCGCCGTAACACGATATTGTCCGCTTTGGGCCTGGCTACATTCTCACCAGCCCGCACGGTTTTGTTTCTGGGAGCTCACGAAGCAACTTCCCAGGGTGGTCACCCATCCTTGGATTGCTCCAGCCTCCCACTCGCTTAACTTCGGAGTTCCCAGTACTCCGAAGCCAGTGAGCTCCCAAAAGGCCTCGTGTTAGATGGATGCGAGGTGTGCCATATATAGCACATCACCCCCTCTCCGTTTGGTCGATGTGGGATCTCACAATCCACCCCCCTTAAGGGATCCGACGTCCTCGTCGGCACACTCGCACCCCACGGCAGAGTGGCTCTGATACCATTCTGTCACACCCCGGACCGGCTCTGCCGTAACACGATATTGTCCTCTCTGGGCCGGGCTTACCCCAGCGACCCGCAAGGTTTTGTTCTTGGGAGCTCACGGAGCAACTTCCCAGGGTGGTCACCCATCCTGGGATTGCTCCAGCCTCCCACTCGCTTAACTTCAGAGTTCCCAGTACTCCGAAGCCAGTGAGCTCCCAAAAGGCCTCGTGTTAGATGGATGCGAGGTGTGCCATATATAGCACATCACCCCCCTCTCCGTTTGGTCGATGTGGGATCTCACATTAAAATAGTGAGCAAAAATATTTCATTTTATATTTCATTTTCTAGTGTAGTAGTATGAAGTATTTACTTCCTTAGGCAATGTCCTGGGTTCGAGTCCTAGCATCCGTATAGTGGGTATGAGTTTAGTATGCTATCGCTCATCTCAATAGGAAAGGTCCTCAAAAAAATAATTAAAAAAAATATATGCTTGTGTAAGAGATTCACTATTATACACAATATAAGGGCCTAAATTATAAAAATACCTTATATGAAATAGACTTTACAAACACACCCAAAACCCATTTACAACAAAATAAAGAGGCTTTTAACTTCTTATAAATTACAAAACTGCTATTAAATTCTTAAAACAAGCCCAATCCTCAAAATTTCATTAAAAAAAACCCAAAATACTTAATCTATATATATAAAGCAAAAGGCAGAGAATGGTGAAACATTTAAAATACCAGAAAATGCCCTTGGTTAATGCAAACATTAAGAATTCAAATTATTAATTAAATGAGGATAATACAGTAAATTCACACTTTTTCATATTTAAAAAAAAAGAAAAAGAAAAAGAAAAAGCAGATAATGGATCCTATTTTTAGGGAACACAACTACCCATTATCTTTTTTAATTCTAAAATAAATTTAAATTTTTTTTTAAAAAAAGCCTCTTGCAGGCGCGGAAGCGCGTGCAGGGAGGCTAGTAGGGTATTAAAGTAATTTAATAATCAAACTTAAATTCAA
Source organism: Prunus dulcis (assembly GCF_902201215.1). Lineage (NCBI taxonomy): Eukaryota > Viridiplantae > Streptophyta > Magnoliopsida > Rosales > Rosaceae > Prunus > Prunus dulcis. The sequence goes on along the minus strand of NC_047651.1, from coordinate 24,076,858 downwards.
TAGGACCAGCTATTATTTTTTGGGTTTGTTTATAAAAATTCAATAGTGTAGAATTTATCTATATTATTAGTGCTGAAAATAGATATATAATTAAATATCTCTAAAAAAAACTATAATATTTTAGTATGAATTTGTCCTTGGGCCACCTTTGTCTTGAATGGTCCGAGTGGAGGAACTGTTTTTCCGAGAAAACTTTGCATCTTTATTTAAAACACTTACGAACAACCGGGTGGTCGATTGTCCACACATTTTAAAGTAAATTGTTTCTGTAAACAAAAATGATTTATTAATGAAAAGGAGACAAATTTAATTTCTTGTTTGTAAAATTATTTTTAAAAAGCATCTTAAATTTGGAGTGTTTGGGTACTTTTATTGATTAAGAAAATCCCTAATTAGTTTATAATTGGTTGTGGGGACCACTTTTCAGATCAATAATAATAATTGGATTAGAATTTGAGACCAATATTAACGTCAAAACTTTGATTTACATGCTTAAAATAATAATTACAGTAAGAATCCAAATCCCAAATCCCAAATACAGTCAGCTTGGGGAACAGGCTTTTTGTTTTTTTTTGTTTTTTTCTTTCCACGAAAGCTACATGCATACACAATCCCAGCAATTAGCAATAATATCAAAATAAACACAATACTGTTGGTTTTTATATATCGTATAAAACATCGTGCTCAGCCCATCATAATATCATTTCGTATTTGCACCTAGTAACATGCTCAGGGCTCCATCCTATCAACGGAACTGCACATTGACCAAACGTTAATTACCAAAACAGATTAATTAAAACACCATCAAAAAATTTTGTTTTCTCCTCATCAGCTATTATCTGCGTCTCATTATATTATGCGCATATGACCAGTTTTATGCTGTTTTATGGTTTTTTAATGTTGTAAAAATGTTCCAATAAAGAAAGAAAAAAAAGGTTGTAAAAATGTAAACGTTATGAAACGGACCCTTAAAATAAAAAGTGATTCTAAAAAAAGAAGTTTGTAACTTAAGTGGTTAAAAATAATTATATCTACACTCGTAATCTTGTGTTTGAATTTCCTCCCTCTCCTCCTGAATATCTGTTGTGTCAAAAGAAAATGAAAACTGAAAAATAGAATGTAAATAGATATAGATAGGTAGGAAGGAATTTTGTTTGTGGATGGATGTCGATATCAGCGGTGGAGAGACCGACAACCCCCCCAATGAAAAGCCAAAGCACAATCCTCGTGGCAGCATGCATGCCGTGGGGTCGAAAGCCAATTCGGAAAGCCAATACGGAACTTGGGAAAAAAAGCAAATGCCGCCTCCCTAATTATCCTTTTGAAAACATTATAGCTCACAGCCTCAAAGTGGGAATCCTTAGGAAAAGATTTTGGAACTTAATTATGCATTCATTGGAATAAAACAATGCACGATCAACCATTTGAGAGATTAAATCATATATATATATATATATATATGAATATGAGAAAAATTTAGTTGCAATGGTGATAGTATTGTTTTATTATTTTTGACTAATAATGTCATGTTATGTGGAAGTGTTATCATGCATGTCATAATGTTATTGATCGAAGATAGTAAAATAGTGTTATCTCCCGTTCCATAGAAGTCTTTCTCCTAAAATAGCCATGGACAAATCGTTTGATTGCTAAATAATTCAAGTTATTTGAGAGCCAAAATTGAATAGAGTAAGTAAGTAACATATATTCCTTCTAAGAGATTATAGAATACTATGGTAGTATGGTCACATGATACATCTTGTACACATGTTATAATATAAGTGAATATTTATAAATACTATTTCCTAAAAAAGGAAGAAAATAAACTATGTTGTCCACTCATATTATAACACATATACAAGATGAACCATATGATCGAACTACCGTAGTATTAATTTCTCATCCAATAAATATGTGTGTAATAAGTTCACCTTGGTGTTTTCAAGCCACAGAAAATCCTCTTATATTACGGAAAGAACAAATTAATATGACATTAAATTTGCAGCTGCTTCCACCCCACACTACACCACCATGCTCCTCCTTTCAATTGATGTAACCGGGCGACTGGTTGATATGGTCCATGTTTCGAAAACGAAAGTTCATAGCTAGTTAAGCTCATGTCGAGTACATATATGATGATTTCTTAGGAAAGTTGGGTAATAAAAAGATAATTTTTTTGGGGGGATAACAAAACAAAAGGAAAAACAATTAACTAGAGTGGAAGAATGTTTCATTTTATGCATCAAAAGAATATGCAGCTAACTTATGTCTTCATTACTCTAAATTATTAATGTGTCAGTAATTAAGCATGTCTTGAAAGTACTAGATAGTTATGCAGGCAAATAAATCGCTTGCTTCGCTTGAACAATTTATACATACATATGTATATAATGTGATGAACTTTTAAAGAAGCCAACCCCGCTGGTTGCAGTTACTCTTGCTCCCACCCACCATGGTCCTCCCTTGATCATCATCAGCTGCTTTTTCTTTGGGGACTGGTTGGTGATCCCTATTTTATAAATTGAAATTTTATATCCACAACCACATTTATCAAATATTATTGTTGGTGAGAGCATATATGAGAGGAAAGGGATATATGATCGAATGTTTACCATATCTGTAAGCGTAAGGTGGGATGCTCTGATTCAATGCGATTGTCTTTTGTAAGTGGAAGCTCTCCCGGACCTTGCAGTGTTGCTTGAGCATGTCCTTCTTCCTCAAGCTGAAATTCCAAAATAGAAACGTGGAACATTGAAAATCATATCACATGGTGGGGCTTTGGGAATTCAATACTAATATTGTTAAAAGTACCTCGGATTTGAGCTGCTTATTTTTCTCTCCAAGATCGTTCTCCTGTCAATTCACACACAAATTATTATATGATGTCGACTTAGAAGGCCAATAAATGAAGAGTATAAAAAGTTTTTTCTTTTCCTATTAAGTTAAAATTCCATCGCCCTTCTAAACATTAGGGAAATCAAACACATTGTATACCCTCGACCATATCTATCTAGTACTCTTTAAGGAATTACGTGTACAAAGTTATGGCCAAATTCCAAAACAGATCAGAATGAGATGAAAATATGTAGCTCCAACTTCATTTGGTTCAGGATGGCGATATTCATACCTTTTGGCGCAGTTCTTCTAATCGATCATACATCATCTCCGTCTGCATATATTATACAACAGCAAGAATGAATCAATAATCATGGCAACGTTGTGATTATATTTATAGCTTAATCCAAGATAGAACAGGATCAATATGTGAAACATATTATGGTCGTGTGTGTATATATATATATATAGGTGGCACTTCATTTTGGCTCTACCATACTTATTGTTTCTTATTTTAGGGGAAAATTGGATAGTTTTTGCTAATGATCCTTATGCAAGCTCGAATCTTGTAAGGGTTTTAAGCAAAATTCAGTTATCCGTACCTTTTTTTTCTTCGTTTATAAAAATCTAAAAGTGTACTATCCTTCAAAAGAATTTAGAAAATATCCCCATTTACCTATCCTCTACTCATTATCTGATTGGCCATGGCTGATATATCTTCCTTTGACCGTGGTAACTAAGACGTCATAGTTAGAGACCTTTGAGTATTTGACAACATATCATGTGAGACTATACATGTTACTAGTACCTTTCGTTGTCTAGCTTTTGAGAGAGTTTTGTCGAGTTGATTCTCAAGATTCACCAGTTCTTTCAGGCGAAGCTTTTCAAGATCTTCTCCAAGCAAATGCCTAAATATGCGAGGCTAAGAATTCATTGCATGTCTGAAAGATTGATGAAAAAAACAAAAAAGCAATAGATTTGAATTATGATATTACATACCTCTCTGAAATTTGAAGAGACTCGTATTTGATCTTTAATTTGGAGACCTCTTGGTATAAGTTCTGCATAAGACAATAAAAAGATGAAGAAAATATAGAAATGAGACCGAGAAAGAAGGCCCTCTCGTTCCGATGTGATAACAACACAAGGTAATTATGAAATAGCACCTGTGTTTCATTCTCAGCAACATTGCCCTGTAAGGAGTAGCAACATTGACGGTACCGCTCAAGAATTTTGTTCACGCTAATCAAAGAATGAACTGAGTTATGACTGAGAGAGTTGCATATATATCAGTAATCATGAAAAGCATTTGTAAAAACATGACTGGATATGCTAACTTTCTTGGCTTTTTTTGTTGAAGAATTTATTTGACATTGAGAACAATCATGAGGCTGGATATACTTGAGATACAGTAATCAATCTACATATGAGCAGAATAGGAAGAGCTCTTGATTACTCCCGCAACCGCAAAAACTTAAATGAACAAGGAAACATGAAGAGGAGCTTATAAAGATACTCTTTATTATTATTATTAAAAAAAAGAGGATCCACAAAGCTACTTAAGACCAAAAGAAAAGCAAACAATGAAGAATATTTAAACTACCTAAGTGCGTGCTGCAGTCCGCAAAATGAAAGCTAAGCTAGTATAATAAGCGACAGAACTCTACCTAAATTTTCCATATCAGAAAAAAATGATGTGATAGGTCGAGCCACAACCGACAGGTCATGCATTCTACCTCCTTGGCAAAAACCAATAAATCTCGACTCTTGAATTCTCTCTCTCTCTCTCTCTCTCTCTCTCTCTCTCTCTCTCTCTCAGCCCAGACATAATCAAAGCAGGTACTGAGGTAGATAAAAAGAAAGAAACCCTAGATATATAAAATCCCAAAGAATAAACTGAGAGGAGAAAGAAACCCTAGCTAGCTAGGATGACGACCTTCAGTACCTCCAGTCAAGACCCATCGGAGTAGCATAGGCTCTCAATACAAAGTCTCCCCCCATCGGAGGAAACAAAATTTTTTGTAAACGAAAACAAGCAATTAGGTTCACCAAATAATCATATATAAACTAAGAATTCTTATATACGTACAAACTTATTTACGATGTTTTAAGAATCAAATGAAACATAACTTGTTAAATAAATCAAGAACAAGGGAATTAATAATTATATAAAAAAACAGAGAAATATGTATATATGTATACTCAGTGCTGCCAAACTCATAGAGCTTGCCACTGCTGGAGGAGATGATGAGGGCAACTTGGGCATCGCAGAGCACAGAGAGCTCGTAGGCTTTCTTGAGCAGACCATTTCTTCGTTTTGAGAAGGTCACTTGACGGTTGATTTTGTTTTCTATTCTCTCCAACACCACTCTCCCTCTCCCCATTGATGATAGAGAGTTATTCTTTTCCTTGTTGCTTTCTTCCTTCCTTTCTTTCTCACTCTAATATTATAAACGTATGTGTATTATACTGCAATTGTAATTGCACCACAAAAAACAAACAAGGCAATTTTAAGTTCATTTGATTTTTTATGGTTTGTGGCACTATCTATCTACGTTACTTTGTGAGAGACTGAGAGTTAGGGAGGGAAGTGACAGAAACGCGTGTCGACTAACGGGCATCGGATAGTGCTTCTTTCCACTGATAACATTATAAAAAGACCCCTACAGCTACAACCAGTCAGTTTAGTCCTAAAGTCTAGACTTTATCATTGCTAGTCTACTTTAACCAGTCTGCCAATAGTATCTCGACACGTATCCGAAGCTCCTGAAACATTAAGCTCACCTTGTACGACATAGTTGGTTTTCTAAAAAGTCCATCGTTTTCCTTTCCCAATTGGTCGTTAGCTTCAAAATTAATAGCTTTTTTTGTCAAGTGCTAATTTTGTTTCTTCCCTAGTAATATCAGTTGCTATTCGGTTTGATTTTTACTTCGCATCATAATTGAAATTGGTATTATTTAATTAGTGCGGTTTAGTCCAATTTTAGTGAAAAAAAATTATGAAACTAGCTGGTCCGGTTTAAATCGATTTCAGTGTGATTTCCCTTTTTTTTTTTTGGGACTGAATTTTATTTATTTATTTTTACAAATTCCAACTAAAGTTTTATTTTTGGGCTTTAAAATTCACAAATGATCCAATTTCATGCAAAGAGAAATGATTGAGTCTAGACAAGAAAGGTGCTTTGAAGTTGGGCTTGGAGAAATACTAGTTATGAGATTAGAAATTAAACATTGGACTTAAATAATTTTAAATTAAATATATATATATTAAATACGCAATTGATTCGGTCCAGTTTTGTAAGGTGTGAATCCAACACCAAAATTGGTTTGAACCGGTCTGGTTTGATTTAGTGCTGGTTTGTTGACTTTTTATTCAACATGAATTTTTCCTATTTTTTCTATTTAGTGCGGCTCTGTGTTCTGATTTTTCAGTCTCAATACCCACCCCTAATTGCTATATTCATCTTAAAAAATTAAATCTTTTTTATTTATTTATGAAAAGGCGATGATTTTAAAAGTAAAATATTACATAAGGTCTTCCACCAAAGTATCTTGGATGATAGTGAGAGGCTCCCGATATGGCGAAGAAACTTCCGAAAGAGTAATGTCTAGCTAACCTATGAACCACTAAATTAGCAGCAACCTGCAGTCCTCTATTAGAAAACCAATCGAAACTAAACCTACAAAATTAAACCCTAGTTGTAAAGGATTACGTTGAGTTGGCAGTTGCTGGGTTGAAGGGTGTAGGGTACACCCAATATGGTCTGGGTTGGGCCTTGATTTGAGTTGCTGGGTGTTAGGTACAACCCCCCACAAACCCAGACCATACTGGGCCCTTGCTTTTGGAGGACTTTTTGTGTGCCTCTAGGCCTCCTAGGCTTGCTGAATTAAATATAAAAAAATAGGAAATTAAAACTGAGCCTGGTATCTTTTTAATCAAATGATAAGACTCTCAAAAGCATATACTACGTAGCTGTCATAATCTAAACCCGGGAAAGTAATCAAATGCTTAATTACCCTTAGCCAATATGACTGCGAAAGTGATTAAACAAATAAATAAGATTTTCTCGAGAAAGTATGGAAAACGAACAGGGGAGGGAAAGAAAATCAATTCACATGATGACATAAAACTTAAGATAAGTGATGATACCCAACGTACATGTGGCATCCATTGATTTTCCAAACTTTGTATGAATCTGTCAGCATTCAGGCCTAGATCTTCCCCAACTTCTTCCATTCTCTCACACATACACACACTCTCCCTCTCTCTCTCTCTCTCTCTCTCTCTCTCTCTCTCTGCCTCCCTGCTCTGCAAACAAAAACTATCAAGAATGGCGCTTTCTCTTAGATTGCACAACCTTCTCTCACCCACCTTCAGACCCAAACCAGCATCAGTTTCAAATGCCTCCCTCTCTCCTCCAAACCCATCTCTCTCTCTCCTCTTCTCTCCTCTCCCACACCTCCCTCTCAGAACCTCACACTCCCTCACCATTAAAGCCACCTCCTCCTCCTCCCCTTCTTCTCCAACAACGGTTGCTGATCAACAGGGCATCGAGGTCTCTCAGTCTATTATATATTGTATAGTCTATAAACTATGTGTTTGTTGTATCATGCATACATGAATGTGTTTTTCTCTGTGAATCTTATTCGTTTTGAGTTTTGGCTTGATTTAACAAATGGGTTTTCTTTTTGTTTCAGATTAATCTGGTTCCCACTAAACCAATCGAAGGCCAGAAAACTGGAACCAGTGGTCTCCGAAAGAAGGTTAGTTCTTTAATCTTTTCGTTATTCTCTTTTGTTTATTTGAATGGACTTAATATCATCAAAAGGAAATCAAAATTGAATACTTTTCTTCCTACATTGTCTTTGCAATGAAACAAAAGAGCACTTTGGCAACTGAATGAGGCCTGATTCTCTTCCCACACAATGTTTGGTTTATAGGTGAAAGTTTTTCAGCAAGACAATTATCTTGCAAATTGGATCCAGGTTTGAATACTTGCACTTCTTTATGGTGTTGAATTCATCTCTTGTTCTTTAGTGCATTGTGGTTTTGAACGTGATTTAGAATTTTCTGCTCTGTAGGCGTTATTTAATTCATTGCCTCCCGAGGATTACAAGAATGGGCTATTGATTTTGGGAGGTGATGGTCGTTACTTCAATCGTGAAGCTGCACAGGTGCTTTTTCAATTTTTCATCCTTTATTTTTTTGAACTCTCAATGCTGCATTAAATTATGCTGTTTGCTTTTTACTTTCAGTCTCCGTTCATTTAAAAAGAAATCCTACTTGCCGTGTTTATAAGTCTTTGTGGATTTGTAATGCAGATTATTATCAAAATTGCCGCAGGGAATGGTGTTGGGAAAATTTTGGTTGGCAAGTAAGTGTCTTGTTTGGAAGATATTTCCAGTGGTAGTGCCTTTATATGTTTGTTTACATCTTGTGATTCTTTTGATTCCCTTCTCAAGTAATACTTTAGGCTTCAAATATATGAGCTAATGATGAACTTTTGTTAATGCAGGGAAGGAATTTTGTCAACGCCTGCAGTTTCTGCTGTAATCCGAAAGAGGAAGGCAAGCCGCAATATACTTTATTTATTTTAGCATCCTGGAACATCATGTATTATTGAACTCATTTGCCCTTTCTCTTCTTTCTAATTAATCAATACATTTTATAGGCCAATGGGGGCTTTATAATGAGTGCAAGCCACAATCCTGGTGGACCTGATTATGATTGGGGTATTAAGGTGAGTTCTTATGCATAGATAATATAAAGAATGGATGCTGCAATATATAATCTGTTAGGATCTAGTCTTCAAAGTTTCCATGTTTCAATTATTTTTTTTTGTCCCTCAATATGTTTCAGTTCTGTGTGTATGCTTTGCAATTTCTCCAAATCCACTACTTCCTCATATCTGACTCATGTTCACTTTCCAGTTTAATTACAGTAGTGGTCAACCTGCACCTGAGTCCATAACCGATAAGATTTATGGAAACACCCTTTCTGTAAGTATCTGGTTTTATGTGCATATTTGCTACATTTTACATTCTGCTACTCGTACTTGTTAAATGCTGTTAGTTTTTTTTTTTCCTGCTTTCATGTCTTCTTCTGGAGTTCAGTGCAGCAAAAGCTCTAGTATCAAAATTAACAATTTGAAAAACAGCTAGTTGACAGATAACAATCTCCAGTAGGAGAAGTTGACCTCTAGTAATATATTCTTGAAGCATAAGCTCCAAAACTTATAACTATGCATCAACTTTCATGTGCTCTTGCCATACGGTTCTCTATTTGATTTGAGTTTGAATCATATAAGTGCAATGCAGATCTCTGAAATAAAGATAGCAGATATTGCTGATGTTGACCTATCTACTCTTGGAGTTATAAAGTATGGAAACTTCAGTGTTGAAGTTGTAGATCCTGTTTCTGACTATTTGGAACTATTGGAGGTGGGAAACAAAAATCATGCATCTTTAGAATTTTTTTTATGATAATTAATCCAGTTTGAATACCACTAATTGTATGGGATTTTGTGCAGAACGTGTTTGATTTCCAGCTTATCAAAAGTCTTCTACAATTAGAATTTAGGTATATTCATCTGCCCTGTACCAAGGATTTTTATGGTATTTGAGTTTGCTTTCAGTCTGGATATAGGTTTATAACCAGTAATTTGTTAGTAACTGGGAATCACTTCCTATTCATTCATGCCATGCTTGAGTGTAAAATTTGGAATAGGGTAGTAGAGGGTAATTTCAAGATTTTGCGTTATTTCTTAATGACTGGAACTTTTCAGGTTTCTATTTGACGCAATGCATGCTGTTACTGGTGCTTATGCAAAACCCATCTTTGTGGATAAGCTGGGAGCCAGTCCGGTATGTTAGACAAATAGGAGAACACGAAAGTGGTTGTACTCTGTATATTATCTAATAACTGTATTCCTGATGAGAGATGTCTGGCATGTCATGTATAGGATTCAATTTCAAATGGGGTGCCTCTGGAGGATTTTGGTCATGGTCATCCAGATCCTAATCTTACGTAAGAGTTTAAAAATTAAATTGATGCTACCTTGCTATTATGGCTGGGCTTTGCTAATTTTGACCTGTGCTGTCAAATAGATATGCCAAGGATTTGGTGAACATTCTGTATAGTGAAAATGGACCTGACTTTGGGGCAGCTAGTGATGGTATGTTAACTGACTAAGGAGGTAGAATTTGTGTTAATGGCTTCATGACTAAAGAAGCATATAGTTTTATTTAGTATATCCTGTTGATGTTCTAAACTTATTTGTACTGATATAACAAGAGAAACCGAGAAAGCATGGAAATGCTGAATTCATAGATTATACAATTTTTTTAACAATTGTTTCTAAGTTTCAATGGACATATCATTTTGTTGAATAACGTACAAATTTCATTTTTGATTAGGGGATGGTGATAGAAACATGATTCTTGGTAGAGGCTTTTTCGTTACTCCTTCAGACTCTGTTGCAATTATTGCAGCCAATGCACAAGAAGCTATTCCATACTTCCGGAGTGGCCCCAAGGTCAGGCACCTATGTTTCCAGCTTTATTTGTCTGCTGTGCATTTTTGTTTCAGAGCAACCATAAATGACTTTGTTTCTTCCCTTTAAAACTATTTAGGGATTAGCTCGATCCATGCCAACAAGTGGTGCACTTGATCGTGTTGCTGAAAAATTGAATCTTCCTTTCTTTGAGGTTTGGCTCTCTTTGACTATTGTATTGATAAAAGTGTAGAATCATAATGTATTTCGTGCAGTGGTTTATTCCTACAAGATATTCCTCTGGTAACATATGATGTACCTTCTTGGGCTCAGGTTCCCACTGGTTGGAAGTTCTTTGGGAATCTTATGGATGCTGGGAAGTTATCCATTTGTGGGGAAGAGAGTTTTGGAACAGGTTCTGATCATATCCGTGAGAAGGATGGCATATGGTATGTGTCTAAATCTATATTTTAGGGCAGTACACAGTTTGTCTACATTAAAAAAGATTTTTACTATCTGGGCTGCTTAAGAGCAAATTCTCTGCTGAAGATTAGCTTCTTGAATCTTTTTATCCATCATGGGATTTCTCACTTTTGCCTTATGTGATTTCCCATTTTCTTCAGTGAAACAGCCCCGTCATATTTGCATAGTGTATAGTATTATTACAGTTCTGCCCAGATATAGGCCCTCTTTTAATTTAGTAATTTTAGTTTCTTTTACCAAAATGTTGTTGGCATACGTGATATCTTGCTCTGTTTCTAGTTCTATATAATCATTATACTATCCCTTTCAGTACTGTTATTTTGGTAATGACACACCTGATCCTTCAACATTTTATAATGTGACCAAGTGTTTCTGGTTCATGGGCATATATTTTTCACCATTCTATCGCAATCAATTGTTACTTCTTGTGTGAAATGACTCATGTATTTACAAATGACAGGGCTGTTTTAGCTTGGCTTTCAATCATTGCATATAGAAACAAAGACAAAAAGCCTGGGGAGAAGTTGGTCTCTGTCTCAGACGTCGTGAAGGAACACTGGGCAACCTATGGAAGAAATTTCTTTTCTCGATATGACTATGAAGTAATCATCGCAACTGCATTTTTAAATCATAATGCACAATCACAGTCTGTACTACAAACCAGATCAATTTGTATTTTATTGGGATAAGTGCAGTTTTTTTAATAAGTGACCCTTTATCCAGGAATGCGAGTCTGCAGGCGCCAACAAAATGGTAGATTATCTTAGAGAATTGATCTCTAGCAGCATGCCCGGTGACAAGTATGGTAAGTTTGTACTTATACTTCTCTTGACACTACCATGACCTTTGGATGCTGAAAATTATCATCCCACAGGAAATTATGTTCTCCAATTTGCCGATGACTTTACGTACACTGATCCTGTAAGCTCCATTACATGTTTTCCATCTTCCTTCAAATGTGACTTCAAGCAACTGAATTCCAGTTTTCTAGATCAACATGTTTAAATCCACTCTCATACAACTTGCAGGTTGATGGAAGTGTGGTGTCAAAGCAAGGTGTTCGGTTTGTTTTTACAGATGGATCAAGGATCATATATCGCTTATCAGTAATAACCTTTCTTCCTTTATTTTTCTTGTGATTTTCACTTATTTATCCTTTAATTTCGAGACCTTATTTTCTATCTAGTGGAAGTAACTTTTAATTTCGTACATATAGGGAACTGGTTCAGCAGGAGCAACTGTTCGAATTTACATCGAACAATATGAGCCAGATGCCTCTAAACATGATGCGGATGCCCAAACGGCTCTGAAGCCGTTAATAGGTTAGTTTACTGCTGTTCTGTAACAAAGGCTGACATAGACTGTTATTCATTTTCTGGGTTGTGCTTTAGATTTGGCGTTGTTCGTATCGAAGCTGAAGGACTTCACTGGAAGGGAGAAGCCCACAGTCATCACATAAGCACCAATAACACCATGACTGGTTTCATCTGCCAAAGTGTTACCCTAAGCTATGCCCGAGGCAGTGAGTTTGGGGAACACATTCCACATGTTCAATTTTGGTCTGCGGCGGGTAGTTCCAGATTTCTGGAAAAATAAGGCCTAATTCTTGTATAATATGGTGTTATATATATATATATATATATATATATATGAATGTGAGAATAAAGATATCGATTCCTTGTTCAAGAGGTGATGCCCTTTTCTTCTCGTTATTGTTTTAAAAAGCACCTGAATTGAATAATACTCAACTCGTAAACTGTACACAGACCAAACAGTGTCTCTCAATAAAGTTTCCAAGCTATACAATGCCATGCCAAAACAGGGGAAAACTGGGGACCTTTGGAGACATGTTTTACCTAGTACTTAAAACACAGTATCATCTGAACTGAATCCCTCTTTAATCCTCTGTTACGACACGATTAAGATTAGCATAGAAAAGCAAAGTTGTAACATAATAAGGGTAATGATCCATTTCGAAGAGAATTCTGTGTACCATAATAAGGGTAAAAAGAATTCTTCACCCTTTTAATGAAAAGAAATTAGCAAACCAGGCACTGCCTCAGTGCCTCTACCGAGTAGCAGTAATCCCACGTCTCTCTCAGAAAGGCAATGTGCAACCCTAGTAGCCATTGGTGCACAGCTATGCCAACATGTCATCACGGTCGTCCCTTTTGGATGCATGATCAGGTGGGAGATTTGATTATATTCTTCTGATCTGAGTCTGACGACCAAGAAACAAGAGCTACTGTGAGATGGATGGATCCTATGGGTTCATCTGAAGCTGATCGGATGTCCATAATATGAAACATCCAATAGCAGGTTCCCGACCCTCCTATATGGGGGCTGACTGTACAGCTTAGACAAGCAAGACTTGGACTTATACCTCCTAGACTAGAGTAATCTCTCTCAAAGTGGCATAATGGCACAGCACGTACGCACTCTACATGGGAAATGGGATATTCTTTGCTTTTTTTGCTTCTTCTACTCAACTATCCATCCATCTTCTAGTATATGATATATCAACCACCACTTCAAAACTCAATCTTCACTTTATAGGGATGTGACAGTCTTCTGGTGTCCTCCACATTTTGCTGGGTGTTTCTTATCACATCAACGGATCTCATGGTTGGTTTCAAGATTTCTTCCATATGGCTCACTGATGGTTTTTTTTCCCACTGATACAATCCATTTCACATATGCAAAGTTGTGCATTTGGGTGGTAATAGCAGGAACCAAGAATGACAGGAATTGGGTCCCCTTTGTTGTTATTCTAGTTGTACTATTGGATCTGTGGACAAAACTGCTATAGGAGGAACACTTCAAACTTTAGTTCAATGTTCTATTCTAGATTTTTGAAGATGACACGAGAGCTAAACCGTATCCATCGATCAATAGCATTTTCTCAAGGAAAGTGAACATAAAATAGATCCAGCCGGCTTTTCTCTCTTTCAAAAGTCCAAACCAAAATCAGCACCAGATTGTCTTTGCCCCCCATTTCCAATATGATCTAAATGTCCCTCCAGACCCACCAGCAAAAATAATGGTACAGACAATGAGAAAAGCAAGCAAACCTTTTAGTGGGATATAGTAAGAGGATGGAACTGTGTTTGTCCTGGTTGTGACACACTTGAAAGTATAGTTGTAAATAGATCCTACCTTGTTGGGTCTATCAGTTTCATGGGATCTTGCTTTTCAACTTGAAGGAGAAACTCATTTGCCCTACTTTTTATCTGCATGACATTGTGACAACTCCACCATCATGTTAGTTGCCTCACTCATGTCCCCAACCCTCTCTCTCTCTCTTCCACCTACTGACTCCTGTCCTCTAGTGAGGGTTTTGGGATGTATAGGAAGTATTTGAAACTGTTGGGACAAATTATAAGTTCTGGTGCTTCCAATTATATATATATATATATATATATATATATATATATATACACACACACACACAGAGCTTTCATTGAGGGAGGAACACCCTTGCAGAGCCCACTCATCATTGTATTTCACTAATCCAAATGGTCTATTTTGTAGATATTCATTCAAAGATCATCTTTACAAAAAATCACTTGAATCCGATATCATTCGGCCACTTGATTAAATTATTGAAATTCAAGTACTTTCTCAAAGCACCGTGTTCATTAATTTTGTTGGTCTTTATTAAATATCTTAATGATTTTGTTGGTCTCAATTAGATGAGATGAATGAATAGAAACACTCTTTGAAAGCAAAACCTAACATGTTTGACCTGATTCTTGAGAAAACTGTGAATTTTACTATAATAAGAACACACTGATGATTATGAGTATAATTACTGATTATGACTGTTAAGCTTTGCTGAATATGGCCACTGAAGACCACACTTGAAAGATATTTAAAGAGTCAAATATTTGATCCCCCATTACACAGACAATGAATTAAGGAACACCACTTGTGCTAATAGTGGTCATCTAATCAAAAAGAGAAGCTAAATGATGAAAATAAAGACTCAATCGATAGTTATTTCTCAAGTTTGGTTTTTAACATGCTGTTACCTTCTTTAGGAATGTCATTCAGTCATTGACTCCGTGATTTGAAACATCAAACCAAAAACAAAACGAAGGAAAGAAAAGAGTAAAATTTCCTCTTCCACTAACAACCATTCCCTTCTTTGTTTTGTCCAAACTCTTCAAACCACTTTACACACTTGTATATATGCATTTCAGATATTTTGTTATGCTCCAACATAATTAGCTAATCCGTACATATTTGATCGGCCCTGCCTTCCCACTTATCAAATAATCCATGAAACAATGGGAGAAAAGGCAGAGACTTCATGCAAGTCAACTAGACAAGCAAGTTAAACTCTACTATTTTTGTTACTTGAAGGTGTGATTCGATCTCAGTGCTTCCAACACACACTCCATTCACTTTTTCAGGATTAAAAAAAACCTTTCTTTAAGATAAATTTGCATGTTACGCCAATTTAGAGATCTAGAATTACACATAAATTTTCTTATATATATACAATTCTTCTCTTATCCGCATTGGAGAAAATCTAAATATATATATTGAATGATTTATGAGTACTTCACGTATTTCAAAAGAAACGTGGTGTGTTTAATCTACACTTACATTTCCTGTTTTACAACGATTAACAATACCGATTCCATTTTTATTGCAACAATTAACAATGCCGATTCCATTTTTATTACCACAATTCTATCTTTCTTATGTAGATGTGGTTCGAAATCCGACATTGACTTTGTAAGGAGTAATCAATTGTCATATAAACAATTACACTAATGTCGTGATGCGTTAGTAGAACTTAATTATCCTTTTGTACCGTACTTGGCTAAATCGCGCCCAATACCTGCATGCGTGGTGTTGGTGGACCTGTGAAGGTGCGTTTGGGACTCAAACCCACCAGCTTGGTGTATGAAGAATGTAGGCAATAGACAAGTACATGCATGCATGTTGTGTGGCTGCTGCTACCCTATAGATCACAGCCATATTTGGGCTGTTTCTGAAATTCTGATGAAATCAAATTTGTTATTTACGGAAAGATTAGCAAGGGCAATATCTCAATCTGTAGTGTTCAATTTAGGCAGTGTTTGTACATGTGATTATGTTTGTCTATGTACCCAAATTTACATTATTTATTTATTGTTGCAGAGAAAAGGCCAAAGGAGAAGAGAGCTTGATGTGGTGGATGTTTTATGACATAGATGCATTCAACACTTAAGTGATATGACTTTGCACTTACAACTAATTACAACAAGGGGCCATGGAAAACTGATAATTGTGCCAATTGCCGACAATAAGCAATCACTGGACTCTCTAAACCATGTAAACTTTTTTAAGTGCACGTACATTTTTAAATTAGTGCATAGCACATATAATAGGACTGTTTAAAATCTAATATAATATGCTTCGATTCAATTTAATTCAATCCAACTTTAATCGATTTGAATGATTTTAGCTTTACATAGGACCAAAATGGCTATACAAACTTGTTCAACCATTTTTGTACCATTCAATTAGTGGTTATACTCCATGCCCCCCCCCCCCCCCCCCCCCCCCCCCCCCCCAAAAAAAACACTGGTTATACATGCAAATGATGTGAAAACTTAGCTACCTGCTTAGTGTTGTTATACAACACGCTTTTCTTGTTATCAACTCTTTCGGTCACACTCAATCAAGGGATAGAGTCACAGAACACATAAATTATGTGAAAAAGCATCAATTTTATATTGCATTTCCACAACTTTGGTCAATTACTGGCTCATAATTTCTTGGAGTGTCCATTTGATTATATTATAATATCTGATTATGTTATAATGTTATTAAGAGTTGCCGACGCACAAGTGACTGTCATTTATTGATAGATTATCAAAGGAAAAAGTGACAGTAGTCATCTTTTTGATTGATCATCAATAGTAGTGCGTAAACGATTATCGATAGTATTTTACAGTTAAATTTGCTTAGATATATAGTCCTGAACTGTATGCATATATTCTGCAGTTGCTAGCTTTTTGGTGTCTCTGGAAATGGAAACCACAAGTAGCTAGTCGACTCATGAAAGGATATCACTTAGAAAGACAAGGACGCATGTTTGTGGCTATACTTTCTTTTGTCACATTTTACAAAGGTGAAAAAAAGGAGAATAAAGATTGCATAGAAACGAAAAAGATTTGATTTCTATTGCCACATAACTCTTTGTCCCTTCTTTTGTATGATTCGTTGGAGCTTCTGCTTCTGCTTCTCCTTCTTGTTGCAAGTGTGACAAATGCAGTTCACCACTTTTCTTTTCTAACAAAATATAAATATATACACACAAATACAATACACCCAACACCCAAAATATATATATATATATATATATAAAATTTTGGGTTTGCTTTTTCTCCCTAAGCATAGACAGCAGAAAGAAATCACGATACTTGTGACTGAGACCAGTTCAAGTTTGACATTTTTGCCGCAAGATGATGTCCTTTTGAGGCCATTTTGTCAATGCACTCTGGAATATTAATTCTTGACCTATAATATCAATTGGGATTTTGTCAATGCACCCCCCCGCCCCCCCGCCCCCCCCCCCATTTTTCTTAGAAACCAGACTTCTAAAAGGTCCACCAGGAGATGTCTGATGAGATGGCACATATGGGGCGAAAAAAAAAACCCAATCTTTTAGTGGAAAATGAAAGAAAGCTATAGCTCAAGTCTGTTGCCGACGATATATATCATATGGCACTCACAGTCACATTTCTACTTCAAGTTGTTGAAGGCAATCAAGTTTCTGAAGGACTGGTGGTTTTTGGTGCAAAACTAATAGGCTGCTGCTCATATTCATATACATGCACACGCACGACAGTGTGCTTCAAACCCACCACCACACCACCACACCACCACCACACCACCAGTATCATGCTGTCGAGTTGCCTTTAATCACTTGACCTTGATTGCCACCTCCTTTACTGTACTACCCACCTAATGGAAGATTTAAATAAACACATTATTAGAATCGTGGCAAGCTATTAATTAATCAAGAGGTAAACGCCCTTAACTTCTTAATTAATGAATTTGTTTTCAATTTTTTATTAAACAATCAAAGTATTTTCTCCCCCACAACCACAACCACTCACTCACAAACGGGTCAATTTCTACTTTTTCCCACATTCAAGACCAATTGAGATTTTAAAACTACATGGTGTATATGTTTACCAAGAAAATTTGCAGGGTGTAAATTGAGATTTTTTATTATGCTTGTTGATCCTGCATTATTGTAGAGCAAATGCTTATGAATCAATACAATTTGTCTCTCTGTGATGCTTTGCTTGTTCATCAGTAATTAAGTCTAAAGTATGTACAAGGCACTGTTCAACTTGTTCTTGTCCATTGAAATCTATTCCAAGGACACCATATATATTCTCAACTGTAAAATCTTTTCTTGGTCCACTCCCTCTATCAACAAAACACACGCGATGGTCATAGCATTTATTTTCCCACTTCATGTTCATTATCAAAAATATTCCTCTCCTTGCATGCCCTTCAAAAATAATATCTCCAAAACCATCTTACTGAGTTGACAGCATGCGGTGATATATCTGTCACCAAATTAGACCCTACAGACAGAGTACTACAGATGGTGACTGTTAATTAAGGCCACCATTTGGTCAGCTATTTCCATGACAAGTCTCTGCATGTTGTACATTAGGCAAATCCTTGTAACATTCAATGCAAGCCCCTAAAATCCATTTTTCACTGCTTGCCTTAATTAGTCTCTGTGTGTTGTTCATCTGGCAAATTCTAGTGACATGCAAGCAAGCCACCTGGTACTTTGCCTCTGCATGTTGTTCCATCTGTCTGGCAAGTTCTAGAGGCATGCAAATCACTATGGCTTGCCAGGGTGCAATGGCATGCAAACCCCCCACACACCCCCTGGCAATTTCCTAGTGACATGCAATGCCAGAGCCCCTAACTCCTTAGCCTCTGTGTCTGTCATTTCTTCCTCTGCATTTGTTTGTCATTTCCTAAATCCTAACGTCGGATTTGCAGCCATGGCCATTATTATAGCCCCTGCTGATTGCAAAACCTCTGCATGACCTTAAATTTTTGTGTCAGAATAATTTTACTATTAATCAAATTTGAAGTGACCAAGTTAAACTTGGGGAATTGGTTACTCAATTTTGATAGCTCTCATAGGAAAAAAAATTTACTATAACAGAGATAGCACTGTTTTGTTATCCCTAATCAATAATACAATGACATATGAAAAAATTATTCTATGTGTCACTGCGTTATTAATAGGGGATAGTAAAGGCTATCCCCGTTACATGTCCTCTCATAGGCACTGAAAATGGTTGGTCCAATTATATGACTTAACAGTATATCGAAACATAATTTACTATATATAGTATACACTCACAAATCATTTAGAAAAGTATTCTTTCTGATTGAAAATAGTACACACAGTATTATTTGCTGGTCTAGTAATGGCACTAAAACCTTTGTACGATTTAGTGGGTGACATTAGCATTTTGCATCCACAGAAGGAAATGCCAAAACACGCCATTGGGAAACGCTTTCTGGAAACGACAATAAAGACAATAACTTCCTTGAAGAGGGTTCGAATTCCCAATTTTGCCTATTGTCAGGCCCCTCACCCTGCAATTTTCCCTCTTTTAAAAGTCCTTTCCTGCAAACAATATAATGTGAAGGAAGAGAGGGCTAGCTATAAGATTCCAATTCTTGTTCACTCATCCACCCAATAACCGGCCTTGGCTTTTCTCTCATCACACTTCTCAGACTTATTTCACTCCCTCCTTCTCCCTGTTTATCAGTCAGCCTCAGAACCAATTCATCCCATTCTCTCTATCTGTTAAGTTAATGCAATGGCAATTGAGTGCATGATCACAACAAGAAGAAGCACGCAATCCATGGCTCAACCCCCCTCCCTAAAAACAGAGCACAAACAAGATGACCAAAAACCATTAGTTTTTGATGCCTCAGTTCTCAGGTACCAGACAGAAATACCAAAACAGTTCATATGGCCTGATGAGGAAAAGCCCTGCGCAAACACCCCTGAGCTCCAAGTCCCTCTTATAGACTTGGGTGGTTTTCTCTCTGGAAACAAAAAAGCTGCAACGAAAGCCTCCACAATTGTAGGCGAGGCCTGCCAAAAGCATGGCTTTTTCCTTGTTGTGAATCATGGTGTTGACAATCAACTCATAGCCGATGCTCATCGCTACATGGGTGATTTTTTCGGGTTGCCTCTGTCTGAAAAACAGAGAGCGCAGAGGCTACTAGGGGAGCACTGTGGCTATGCCAGCAGCTTCACTGGTAGATTCTCGTCAAAACTTCCATGGAAGGAGACTCTTTCTTTTCGCTACTCTGCAGACAAAAGGTCATCCAGTATCGTCCAAGATTATCTCTGCAGTAAAATGGGAGAAGAATTCAAGGAATTCGGGTAGGCACAATGTTACTTTAATTTCCCGTTAATTGATTCATTTCCTTAATTGGTTCTTACCATAATATGATGTTCTTCTGGTTTTGCTCAGGAGGGTGTACCAAGATTACAGTGAGGCTATGAGCACTCTTTCTATTGGGATCATGGAGCTTCTGGGATTGAGCCTTGGAGTTGACAGAGCACATTTCAAGGAATTTTTCGAGGACAATGATTCGATAATGAGGCTGAATTACTACCCACCGTGCCAGAAACCTGATCAAACTTTAGGCACCGGTCCTCATTGCGATCCAACATCTTTAACTATTCTCCACCAAGACCAAGTTGGAGGGCTTGAGGTGTTTGTGGATGATAAATGGCATTCCATTAGCCCAAATTTAAATGCCTTTGTTGTTAACATTGGTGACACTTTCATGGTGAGCAGCAGCAGCATTTGAAATCGTTCTTCTTTTTTCGGCGACTTCATTAAAAAAATTGTTGCTGATTAATTTTGTTGCTGCTTAATTTATAGGCTCTTTCAAACGGGAGGTACAAGAGCTGCTTGCACAGGGCAGTGGTGAACAGCCAAACACCAAGGAAGTCTCTTGCATTCTTCTTGTGTCCCAGAGATGATAAGGTGGTGAAGCCACCAAATGGGCTGGTTGATGATACTTCGTGCCCAAGAATATATCCAGATTTCACATGGCCTATGCTGCTGGAGTTCACACAGAAGCATTACAGAGCAGACATGAAGACTCTCCAAGTCTTCTCAAACTGGCTTCAACAGAAAATCAGCTGAATTTTCACCAAAAGGGTATGGGGTATGGGGTCTTCTTCCTGCCAAAACTATGAGAAAGTGACATCATTGAAGGAGATGAACAGAGGCGGTAGGCCTGAGAGTTTTGCTAAGAGTTGAAAACTTGAAACGAGTTAGGACAAAGGCAAAGTTAGAGGAAAAGCCAGTTTTTTTTTTGTTTTTTTTTTCCTACTGTTTCCGTTGGGTCTTGTAATTAGCTAGCTAGTTTTTCTTAGTGACCAACAAAAAGCCAGACAAAAAAAGTGACATAAGGAACCAATAAACTAAGAGCTGGTTTCACTCCAGTTTTTTTGTACTCTTTTACTTTTATAATGTAGAAGAAAGGTTATAACTTATATATATATGTAGCTTTACCTTTCACACACACTCTCACTCTCTCTCTCTCTCTCTCTCTCTACTCTAGCTTACTAGCTACTAGTTACAACTACAATGTACATGGTGCCATAATTAATTAAGCAGCTTAATTTATCAACCGTGAATTAACAGTTTAATTAAATTGTGACTCAAGTGATTAAGAACAAGAGAACATAATGATTTGATCATGACCGTCCATCACTAAATCCAATGGCCAGTGGGTCGCACTATAACCAATAAGCAATACATGGGTTGGGTTAAAAGGTAGAGAAAAATCCAATGGAAAAGATGGCCCACCCTAATGGATGATTCAGAGTAATAGGATGCTAGAATCCATGGAGGATTGACAGAGCTTTCTTTGTAGTGTATTCATCTGCGCGAAAAACTTTAATTATATGCATTTTTTTCTTGGATTTATTCGTTATTTTTTTTAATACCTGGAGATTTGGAGGCTTGTGTGGCAATATATATATATATATATATATATATATATGTATGTATATATAAAAGAAAGCAAAGGAATACTAGCTAAAATTGTCTTGGTGTTTGTCTTTAAATGCTGCAACATTCTTCGGATGATATTATAAACATATTACAACATTAATTTTGAACATGAGAGATAGGGGTGGCATACGTCTGTCCCCACATGACATGAACCTCGCGTTCATCACATAATTATTGTTTAAGACAAGTTTTGTTACTAACAAGGTTGAAAAATACTATGCCTAGTCAAAGTAACAAAGTTTCTAACTTGTAACCCCGACTAATCGCCTTAGCGTAGCTGGACTGATCCCGTATGCCCGCAGCGACTCCTAAATTGAAAGTATGCATTGTAGCTTGACTTTAATATTTTTTAAGATTCAAAAGTAAACAATGAATCTCATATCGTATTATCTAATTAAATTAGGAGCTTTCCACTTAATATATTATTGAGTAATTTCTTAAGAATGAAGAGGTTTACCAAATCGTCTTAATTAATCTATTATCACCCACCGCCAGAAAGCGAGGTTCTTTATTAACTATCTTCCTTTTGTATTTTTTTCATTCTTCGTATCATCGTGCAATGCTATATCCTATATGATGGCTAAAACTGTTCAATTTTTTTTTAACCTAAGAAAAGAAAAAACCGTTTCTTTTTTCGTCCCATATTTTTAAAGACCATTCATGATTCATGCAGTGTGATAATTCATGGTATTTATTTGAACCTAGAAGAGAGACAATGTCGCTAATCTTTAGGAAACAAAATTGAAGATGAAAATGAAAATGAAAATGAAATGAAAGGGAGGAAAAGGCAAGAGGCACAGCCGCCACAGGTAAGGACAATGACAGTCCCATTCCCGTACTCGCTTCCAAAAGGCCCGCATCACGTGGAAACCATCTGTAGTTTGTTCTGGCACCACACTACACTTTTTTTTTCTCTCTCTCTCTCTCTTCCATTTTCTTTCTGAATTTCTAATCCAACTCTCCAACACAAACATTTTGTGCACAACACACCACTATTCTCTGATCCATTAAACGACAACTCTTCGGATCTCTCTCATGGATACCCACCTGCCCTTGGGCCCCTTTCTCCCCTATCTATCTGTACCTTTATTTGTCTTGTTCCTCTTTCTCACTTAACCCCCCTAATCCCTTTATTAATTGCTCCTTAAACACACTCTGTCTTCAGCTAATTACCCGAATAAAATATGGACTCAAACGACCTGTCGCACAAGGAAGCCAATACGTTTCATGCAAACCCCTGCTGCCCTGCATGAGAGAAGAAGCTTCATGGAGAAATAATGAGCATCACTCACTCACTCACTCACTTCACTCACTTCACTCACTCACTCGAATCATGGTCTGGTCGCATGCATTTGACATTACAATTATATGAGTGCATTAATTATAATTAGGGAACGTGAAGCATGTTTTCTCTTTTCTCTTTTTTCAAATTGGAAAGGGAAACATTCTTGTTTTTACTGCAAATTTCAACAAGTAAATCACAAAAGAGAAATTTGAGGTGGCACATATAATTAAAAAAACAGTCCCATGACCGAAAAGGAAGAGAAACAACACAAGAAAACAAAGCTTACTTTTTATATATAAATCAAATCGATATGGCTCGTGGAGGTTTAATCATCATATATGTTTAGCTCCTCCGTCTCTATCTAACAGAGCTTTAGGTCTGCCCGGCTCATTTTTTTATCAATCTGTCTTGTGTCATTTTCTTCATGTACGACAAGGAACATTTAATCATTTTAACTCCTAGTAAAAATAACAATTTAATTATATATGTAGACGAATAGGAATAGGAACAGGAACAGGAAACTCACTTGATTAATTGATCACAATCACAAGATGATAATATTGAATATCGGATTGCCAGACTCGCTCGCTCGCTCGCTCGCTCCTAAGTTCCTTCCTAACCTAATCTTAATCTTGTTCAACTTTTCTTTTTCAGTTTTGAGAATGAACCCACATGGCGACAAAGAGCATGATATATCAGATCAACTGATATTTTTCCATGAGGATATTCACAATTACGTGCCAGGATGTCCAACAAAGAGAACGCTTTAATCAAAATCCTATTTCTTCAACTTCTTTGTCTTTTCCTCCAGCAATATATACTGCGATTGTGTGATATATATATATATATATACAAATTACAATGAAAAGAGCATGCATGCAGTGATCGATATCTGAAATCTGATGATGTCTGATATCTGATATCTGATATCGGAAGACGACGAAGCCCAACCCCCTCATACATACGCAACGCACCCCTCAGATTTCTTATCTTCTTTTTACTACATGTACATGCTGAAATTGATTACATTAGCATATACGGCACTTACACATCCATGCATATGTTTTACATGTACCTTGTACGTATATATATTTTGTATTTTTGTTTTTCCTCTTTTATTAAACTAAACTAATAATGACGTCCTAGCTCACACAACAATTACATAAGTTTCTAAAAAAATGCATGTGATCCAAAATCCAAAATTGAAAATTAGAGTTTTGTGATTTTGTTACGTGATCCAGTTTTGTTTGTTTGTTTTTTAATTTATTTGTATTTCTTGTCACATGATAGGATTTGAGTGCATAAAAACGACTCAAGTCCATGTTTACACGTCGATACATGTAGAGAGATACCTCATATAAGAAAACGAAGCTTTCAACCCCTTTATTAACTTATCATATGTGGTTAGAACTTGGAGTCGGAGTCGGACTCGACTCACGTCATTATTTTATTTTCAACAACTTTTCTACTTTTACAATTAGTATTAGTGCCACAATGCTACGCACCTTGTCATGTTACAATGACATGTGGATTATATTATTATTACATCCACTTGTCATCATTTGAATAGGTTTTGTCTGCATCTATAGGGTGTCTATAAACTGTACACTCTTAGTCACATATCCCATTCCTTAATTTTTTTTTTGTTGTCTTTGGTCTTTTCTTTTTCCTCTGTCTTTATTAACAACATAATTAACATCCCTTAATTCAATTCAAATAGTTCATTAACTTAACTTTAATTATGGGCTTCCTTTCATTAATTTCCTATATTTTTAGCCATTTTTCTTTATCTTTCAGATGAAGTGTGGCCATTAAATATATATATATATATATATATATATATATATATATATTGGTCCACCATTTGTTACATGTATGCCCAGTGGCGGCGTGGGCAAACGGCGGCCTTGCCCCCCTTTCTCCCAGCCAAAATTTCAAAACCCCTCTCCATTTGCTTGCCTGCCGGCTTTATCTTGACGCCAACTATACCTCTGGCCCCTCTCCCACAATACCAACTAAACTACAAAGTCAAACAATTTCTTCCCAATTTTATTCATATATAACATACACAACTTAATTATTCCATTTAGTACATACAATGTTTCTTATTATATATTTTAGTTAACAAAGTTCTATTTTCGAGTGCGTTATATGTTTTTTTTCTTCTTCTTATAATTTGATAATCTAAACTACCATAATATAATCTTAAAAAAATAAGATTCGAACCCAAAACGAGTACGCTTTTCTGACCAAACGACTTAACCCACATTCATTAGAATATATATTGCTAATTATTAAAAATTTATACTTATTCGTTTTGGATTATGCGTTGAATAACTGGCCAGTCCAGCCTTGAGGGCCGATACTTAAAGGATTGGTGTTATGGGGTTATGGCCAACAGCAAAAAAACTGTTGGGTTTATGATATGTGACCAGTGGAAATTGCCACCCAAATCTCTAGAGCTTGATTCTGGTGCCCCACTCGTATCGTACGTGATAATATTAAGTTTTGTTCTCTCTTCGAATATGGTTGACCAATCACCACAACGAATTAGATTTTCGGTATATTTGGCTACTTAACAACCAAGCGTTTAAAGCCCATCAGATGTAGCCTCTGTTGGTTTCAATTTGTGTGGTTTCGAGTTACTTTGGGAATTGGGAATTGGGAATGAGTGGTCAACCTTTTTTCGAATATTTGGAAATTAGAAAACTATGTAGTACACATGTCATGTTTGGAGTTTCCAACATATATTCATATGAATGGATGTATTTTTTTAATATTCATTGGATGTTTTAAGTTCCGAACATCTATTCATATGAATGGATGCATTTTTTTAATATTCATTGGATGTTTTGAGTTCCGAACATCTATTCATATGAATGGATGCATTTTTTTAATATAATCGATATTTTAAATTAATCTATAAATTATAGAGAAGATAGATCGAACTCGAGAGAGTAAATGGAAGAGGACGCTCATCTATCTTTTGTTGTATTACCTTGATATGATTTTCCCGTCCGCTGAATATCTGAGCTTCACATACAAATGGACGGTCTACAAAGGAGCCATCTTAATTGTTCGCAGGTACAAATTGTGGTGGTGCTGGACTCGAACAAACTGAAATTTCTAGTGCTATTTTTGACCTTTTCAAGGATTCTTAAGGCTGGGCCAACCCAACCAAGATTCTCATGGAAGGCCGACCACCACATATCTAAAAGTTTTCTCAACTATGGATTGCTTGAGT
Organism: Prunus dulcis; assembly: GCF_902201215.1. Classification (NCBI taxonomy): domain Eukaryota; kingdom Viridiplantae; phylum Streptophyta; class Magnoliopsida; order Rosales; family Rosaceae; genus Prunus; species Prunus dulcis. The sequence continues at coordinate 24,050,425 of NC_047651.1, read as the reverse complement.
AGCCCAACGTTTTCAGACTTGCATGGTATTCTCACGAAATATTTATAGTAAAAGTTTATTGAAAATTCAAACCCTTACCTTACCAAGGACCCGTAATTTTGTTAAGTGATTAAGAATATTTATTCATGTATTTAAGATATGGATGTATATCAAACATGTATGTATCGATAACATTGTGGTTCATTTTATTGGCATACGTTATAGAAGTTCTTACATCATTATGATTTATTTTGCAACATTCAGAAGTAATAAAAAGCAAGCAACCACCATTTTCTAACTAGCCGTTTGAGAAAATATGAAATTCTTAACAACCACAAACAGTGCCTCGCCCTTGGAGGCGTCAATAATATCAACCCCATGGTAACCTCCTTCAGCAAAATGGCACACCACGTGTACACCATTTTCCTCCAACATCTTGGCCACCTCAATCTGACCGTCGATCAATGGGTCCCCATCCCAGCCAGTCACCAAAACTCTCCTCCCAACCGCCATTCGATCCAACTTCTTACAACCGTCCCCTACCGTCGGATTGCAATACTCGTGGTCACGACTAGCCCCAATAGGCAACGACAAGTCCCACATCAGATCCGAACTGCTCAGTGGGAACGCGGGGTTGTTCGCTAACCTCAACTCGGAGCCACTCCTCTGGGTCCCACTGAAAAACGGTTGCTGTAATATCAGCCCATGGATCTTCAACGGATGGAGACGGTCAACGTCGGCGTGAAGTGCTGCGTGGTAGGCTATGTTACCCCCCGCGCTGATGCCCATGAGGAAAGTATTTGAAAGGTCAGCATGGTCTCTCAACCAATCATCTGGGGTGGTTTTGATCCAGTGCAGCGCTTCCGTTGCATCCTCATAGGCCGCTGGCAGGCGATGCTCTGGAGCGAGCCTGTACTCGACGGATGCGATGATGACGGGAACATCAGTGGCGAAGCCGACGCAGTAATCGTGGAATATGGTTGAGGCTGCACTGAATAAAATGAAGCCTCCACCATGGTAAAAAACGACGAGAGGTAACTTGGAGGAGGAATGATCCAGTGCGTGGCGGGGCAAATAGATTCGAACCCAGGTGTTTTTTGATTCGTTGATGGGGATGTCTTTGGAGAGAACTGGGGTGGGAAGCTTGGGATCGGACGTGGGTGGGCTTTCTGGGAATTTGGCCAAGCGGGTGATGGTGCCGTCAGGGTTGGGTGCAATCTGGAGGCGCTGATAGTTATCAACGGTGGAGATGTCTTCTGCTTCACCTTCGCCTGCACCTGACATTGTTTAGTTTTGTTAATTATCAGAGAAGATGATTAATTTGGACCGGTAACGATGCAGTAGTGATTAAATTATATAGTGGCTAACAAACCCTTGACTTGACTTAGGTGTTTATTGTCTTTTTCTCAAGAATCAAAGAAAAACCCAATGTGGAATTTTATTTAGTTGAATAAAAAACATGGGAAAAAGAAATAGAGGAGGTTGGCTAGTGGCGGTGAGAGCGAAAGTTGTCGCCGCTGCGATGTGGTGGGGTAGCTGATAGGTTTATCATTTTTTCTTCATTTTTTTGTTCAATTTTTATAAGACCTAACAGGATTACATTGAGGTTTTGTTCAATTTATCGGAGTGCTGAATGGGAAAGGTGGTGGTTGAGGCTTCCTTGGTGGGGGTTTTCTTCAACGGGATCGTGTTTGACATTAGGGACTTAGGCCGACAATTGGGAAGGGTGGGGTTTATGTATTCGGGCCTCGTAGGATTTGGCAACGAAAGTTCTTATGTGGGCCTGGTTATTTAGAGCATTTCCACTCATGTCCTTTCGGCAAATGCATTCTAGTCTGCGTAGGACGTGGGCTCCACCGAAATTGGGCAGGTTCGAAAGTGAGATCAGCTCGAGCTGCTGTTTGAGGGGCGCTGACATCAGATAAGAAAAAAATCAGAAAAAAAATCAGAAAATAACGTGAAATATTGATGATACATATTGGAAAGTTTGCAATAGTTGGGTTGGGGCAATGAAGCTAAAACGGAGACGCATTGGCCCCACAGGGCAGAGCAACCATGGGTACATACATTTCGGCAAATGGAAAACCTAGTTGCTCTCATTCTGTAGCAAGACTAGTGCAGACATGCTTCAATATTGTAACAAATTCTTGTTTCGTTCAGTATTTGGTATTTATATGAAGCTCTGAAAGGTATCCTTTTGTGAAATTCCACCTCACATCACATGTGATAATCATAATCATTTTATAATTGTGATATAAAATTGGATTGGAACGCAGCATTATTCACTGATTCAGCTCTCACCACTCAACAATTAATTATAAATTTTCTAATCATTAATGATAAGCAATTAATAATTATAATTCATATATGAAGTTTTTCAAGACGATGAACAAGGCTGGGGCTTTGGACGGGTCAGATACCTCCAAACCATGAAAACCATTGCCAAAATGGGTCATTGTCCGTACACCTTTCCCCTCTAACATCTTCCCCAACTCCATCTGACGGTCAATCAATGGGTCCCCGAAACAACCCGCAACCAAGACCCGACAACCCATTACCCGAATCGCAACGCAACGCTCGAATTCTTTACTTACCGCCGGATTGCAATACTCATGGTCACGGTCTGCGCCCACAGGCAACACCCATTTCCACGCTGCATCACAGACGCGAGGTGGCAAAATCGGGTCATCCTCCATGACCAGTTCCGACCCGGTCCTCTCAGACCCACCAAAGAATGGATGGTGCAATATCAGCCCTTTGATTTTCAGAGGGTCAAGATGATCACTCACTTCACAAGCGCGAAGCCCAGCATGGTAAGCCAGGTTCCCACCGGAACTCGTACCCATTAAGAAACAATTGGAAAGATCAGCAAATTTTGCGATCCACTCTTCTTTGGTGGTTTTAATCCAGTGCAGCGCATCCACGGCGTCGTCATAAGCCGCGGGGAGACGATGTTCGGGTGCGAGGCGGTACTCTAGGGAGACGATGAGGACTTGGAGTTGGAGAGCCATGGTAGAACAGAATTCGTGGAAGATGGATGACGTGGCACTGAGGAAAATAAAGGCGCCACCGTGGTAGTAAAAAATGAGAGGGATTCTAGGGGCGGGTAAATCGAGGACCTCACGGGGGAGGAATAGTCGTACCATGGTTTCGGTTTTCGGATTTACCGAGATGTCTTTGGAGAGGACCCGAGTGGTTGGAGAGGATGGGTCGGGCTGGGCTGGTACGATTGGAAGTGTTATGAGACGGGTGTATGTGCCGTCTGGGTTGGGAATCAAATTGGACATGGTTCTAACATAAAATCTTTTACTTGTAGTTTGGGATTCTTCTTCTTCTTCTTATAGGAGTTACCCAACAACATGGCTACTTTTTTTTTCTTCTTCTTTTATGGTGGTTTGATTTAAATTAATTTTATCCTAATATTATTTATTGAGATGATGATGTATCCTTGAAAAATAAGTTTCGGAAATTGCATATCAGGTCCAAACAAATCCACAATATACAATGACGATTGTCTACCACATAATTTATACAAACGTCAATTTCCTACCAATGTCATGTCGGTACTCTACGACTAATTAATATAAGATGTCAAGGGTAATTCAGTAATTTCACATCTATTTTTATGTTATCCTATGCCTACCACATGTATATGAATTTAATATAAAATTAGTTAAAAGTCTTTGAGGAACTCAAAATTTAGGCACTTAGCTTTTGCAACTTTCTTGGTGTAAGATCTCACACCAACCAACGGAGAGGGGGGTGATGTGCCTTATATGTGCACACCCGCATTCATCTAGCACGAGGTCTTTTGGGAGCTCACTGACTTCGGAGTCGTAGGAACTCCGAAGTTAAGCGAGTTGAGGGCTAGAGCAATTCCAGGATTGGTGACCTATTGGGAAGTTGCTCGTGAGCTCCCATAAACAAGACTGTGTGGGCAGAGAGGAGGGCCCAAAGCGGACAATATCGTGCTACGGCGGGGCTAATCCCGGAATGTGACAATTTGGTATCAGAGCCACTTTGTCGTGTGATGAACAGACTCTTCTCATCTTTCATCAAATAAGAAGTAAATTGTACATCACGTTACAATCTTGTAAAATCTAAACATCACGTTACAATCTTATAAAATCTAAACATCACTTTACAACTTGAAGTCTTGAACTAAAGACAATTATTTATTAGAGCTGGGTTATAAAACTTTTAAAAACCACAAACAATTCATGTGCCTTGGAGAGCTCAACATCCTCAACTCCGTGATAACCTCCTTGGATAAAACGACCCACCACTTGCACACCCTTTTCCTCTAGCATCTTCACCAACTCAATCTGACGGTCCATCAGTGGGTCTCCATCACAGCCAGTTACCAAAACTCTCCAGCCAAGCGCCTTTATTTCATCCAAGTGCTTGGAACCGCCACCCACCGTTGGATTGCAATACTCATGATCACGGTCAAACCCACGAGGCAATGACAAGTCCCACATCAGATCACAACAACTTAGAGGTAAAACTGGGTCGTTGGCCATCCTTAACTCGGAGCCACTTCTCTGGGTCCCACCAAAGAATGGTTGCTGCAATATTAGCCCTCTTATCTTTAAGGGGTTGAGGTGGTCAACCCCCACAACTGCACGGAGTCCTGCGTGGTAGGCTATGTTACCTCCAGCGCTGGATCCCATGAGGAAACAATTTGACAGATCAGCATAGTCCGTCAACCAGTCGTCTTGCGCGGTTTTGATCCAGTGCAACGCTTCCATTGCATCGTCATAAGCCGCCGGGAGCCGATGCTCCGGAGCCAGCCTATACTCGACGGATGCAATGACCACGGGCCCGTCAATAGCAAGATTCACACAAAAATCATGGAAGATGGTTGAGCCTGCACTGAGTATTATGAAGCCTCCACCATGGTAAAATACCACGAGAGGTAGCTTGGTAGTGGGTGTGGCTGTGGGCGAGGGGGATTGATCCAGTACATGGCGGGGTAGGAACAATCGAACCCAGGTGTTGTTTGATTGGTTGATGGGGATGTCTTTAGAGAGGACTGGGGTGGGGAGGTTGGAATCACAAGTGGGTGGACTGTTTGGATATTCCGCCAAGCGTGTGATGGTGTCGTCGGGATTGGGTGCAATCTGGAGGTGATGGTAAGGATCAACGGTGGGATTGGAATGGGACGCTGCCGTTTGATCGGCCATTGTAATTTTGGTTAGTGGAGCGAGCACACTGAACTCAAGTGAAAAGTCCTCAATCTACCTTGACCTTTTAGAAGTGCTTCGTACAATCCGGGGGCGAAAGTGCTTATGTGGGCCTGGTTGTTGGGTCTGGGCTTACAGATGGACCGAGGTGGCTTGTTACATTTTGAACAAGCGCTTCTGTTTAAATCAGTATTATTTAAAGCTGTGTGTCTGTCAGACACAATCTTGGAGCTGTGTACGGTTTATGCGACTCAAAAAGGGCGTAATTGGCTGATAAAATTAAGTTGAAAAAAGGTCAGAAACCACAGGAACTATATGGTAAAAACCCCGAACGTGAAATGTTGATTGGAAAGTTTGGAATAGTTGGGTTTATATTGGGGCAATGAAGCTAAAATGGAGACACATTGGCCCCACAGGGCAGAGCAACTAGGTTTTGCATTTGAGGAAATGTACCCATGGTTCTCCCACTAGCGAAACATTTGCATCATTCTGTAGCCAGATATTTATACTGTTGTTGTGTTTGGATGATAGCTAGGGTTTGGATCATTTGGATCGAGGACAATCCTAATGGAGGTTTTCCTTTCATGTCACAAGAAATTTAGCTTAGAAATGATACACAACAACAACGCTAACTTTCATGCGTTCCATTACTTATCAACCTTGGAAATCTTGGTGGGAGACTTTTCGAGAATTATTGATGTGTTTCTGCGAAATTAAATAGAAATTAAAGATTCTGCAATGTTCTAGGTTAAAGATTTTAAGAGAAGAGGATATATATTGTGCATGCCATGTCCAAACAAAACAATGCCTTATCCTAAATAAAATCCTATACCAATACCAAGCCCGCTTCCCAGACCTACGTACCAATCAAAACTGTAAATAAATCCACTGCTACCTCTGCAATGATACCCATCAGTTTTCAGTCTTCCCAACTTCATTTCCTCACCTTTGATTTGATGGAACTAACCCTAGGAGCTGCCTCTGCACCCAGCAGCGGCAGCTGCAACAGCCGCCATTTCACCTCCCCAACACACACCCTGAAAATCCCAACCATTTTCTTCATTTTAAGGTATCAAATTTAAAAACCAACCACATACAAAAGTAAAATAACTTTAACAAACGCCAATTCATTAATCATAATAATAAATACATAATAACAATGATGTGTTAGAGAGAGAGAGGGTCACATCAGAGCCCCACCAGCTGTGGCTGACTGCAGAGAGGACTGCAGCTGCAGCAGGTGGTGGTAACAATCGGCTGCGGTCGGCCTCTGCTCGGGGTTTTGATCCAAACACCGATTTTGAAGCTCCCTCAGCATCTTCGGCACGCCTGTCAACCCACAGTTCCTCACCAAATACCCCACTCCCCACACGTCCACTTTCACCCCATGCAACCCTCTCTCCATCTCCGGTGCGTGCCTCACACGCGCCGCCGACTCCCCCGCCGCCACAGCTCGTCGCGGGTATATCTGTGGAGCCCCCACCGCCTCCTCAAACCCGCAAACAAACCACTCGTTCTCTCTTTCCGTTCTCCTCATCACTTTCTCCCAGCTTATGTCCCTGTGCATGAACGACAAGTCGTGCAGTGCCACTAAAGCTTTGGTCACGTACTTGAGCGCCTCCACAAGCTGCTCACAGTTTGTAGGCTTGCACTTGCACCCTCTTGGCTTGAACACCAAACCCAAATCTTTTTCCAACGACCTGTGGATAAATTCTGCATGGGGTATTCTGTGGTCGAGAAAATCGTAGATTTCTTTGACCGCGGTCCATTTTCGAACGTTGGAGAAAAATCGAGTCACCGTAGTTGGTGTCATTTCGACTATGTTTCTTCCATTGCCCAAGTCTCGTCTCTCGAAATCACTATGGGGAAGCAATTTGTTGCAATTGGTGTTGTTGAAGCACCGATCGGCTAGCAATGGCAATAACCCGGCAATTCGATAACATGGGACTAGGGCTTTGAGTCTCTCTGAGGGTGAGGACAGATCAATGGTGGCTAAATCAGTACGATTTATTCGATCTTGAGATCGGCTTAATGCACAAAATGTCACCACATAACCAATTGCATAATAGCCGAATATGTAAGGAAGGTCCATGTAGGTCCATAAGATTTTCTCAACGATTGAGCTAGATGGGTTCATGTCATGGCTGTCTCTTAGTTGATCGGTTTCTTCTCCTCTCCATAAACAAAAACTTCGAACAAACCCCGTCACGTTCGGCCATTGATCTTGTAAGGGTTCGGTTGGTGATGAAGCGTTGGGCCTGCGGATGAAGACCATTTCGAGTGAACAAAATTTGGAGACGAGCCTATTGATGCAGTCGTCCCAAATGGGAATGAAAGAGTCTCTACTTGTGGCAGTGGATGCACTGAGACTGGGGTTTGTTCGGATGATGGGGCTAAGGATGTCGTATGTGATGGCTCTACAGTCTAGCAATTCGGTTGAGGTGGTGAAGAAGATTTCTTTTCCTTGTGGTAAGTCGCGGTAGACGTCTTTTCGGAGTGGGAAGCGGAGTTCCTCCGGCGGCGGCTCTTGTAAGTACCATTGGAGCTCGGGTAAGCTCGGAAGCGATGGCGGCGGGGCTCCAAGACATCCCACGTAGTACTCAGTTGGGTCTTGAAATTCGGTTGAAGGAATAGCTGCAACAAAGCACATGCATATATGGCATGGTGATAATAATAGTAACATTAACCAAACCAATGTGCAATATAAAAGTTGAACATCAAATAAAATGATCAAACTAATTCAATTTGGTTTTAGGACTTACATCTTGAAGCAGATTCTGGTAAGGAAAGCTGGACTTTTTCATTGAAGCCTAATTGGCATTAAATAAAAATGAAGTGTTATATGTGGAATTAAGCAAAGATTTTTTTTGACATGGGAATATCAAATTAAGAGATGCTATATATCAATTTTACCAGAAGTAGATGATGAAGGCTTTCTTCTGCCAAAGACTTTGACTACTTGTCCAGACACAAACCGATCAACGGAAAAGCCTCTAAGAGGTCCATCTTCAAAGGCTTCCATGGTGGAAGCAACCATGGAATCATCAAAGAAAGTGAGCTCGTCGGCATTCAAGAAGCTCGAGCCTTGGAGCCTCACTCTCCCGCGGTGGTGCTCACCTTCTTCAGCCCACAAACTCACTAATTCTTCCCATGTCATTCGAATCTTTCCAATTCGACGAAGCTCTTTGGAAGCAGAAGACGAAGAGAGGCCTGCAGTGAAGTCTAGGGAAGACTGATCATGATGATGAAACCCTAGCAAGGTCCCTCTTCCTCCATGGTAAAACGGTTCCCCTCCACCGCTCATGATCATTAGCTGCTTCTTGCTACCTGCATATATGATAAGAGAACTATTATATCAACCCATTTTTTAAAAATAAGAAAAGAAAAAAACAAAAACAAAACCAAAAGTAAAAATAAAAATGATAAGAGAACTATTATATACTCAATTGTTTAAGGATGATGGAACTATTAAAAATATATATGTTTGTGGACAATGTACATAATATACTATAGGATGATATATACCTGAGGGAGGGAACTCGTCTTCTTTGAAAGAAGGCGGCTGGGTTAGACTTCTTGTCACAACAAAAGCCGATCGACTATCGTCCCCAACTGAGCCTAATCTGCTCTGAGGTGTTCTCATTCTAGACCCCATGAACTGTGAAAGTTCCTCAAAAACCTCTTCATCAAAAGAGGCAGGCAACCTATGCAGCTTTCTCTCGTAGGGCGAAAGTCTAAAATAACTCTTCCCAACTTGTTCTCTCTCAGCCCCTCTCTCCCACTCGTAGACTTTTCTAAACTCTCCCAGCATATTATCCCACTTGGTACCTGCTGTTTTTGCGTCTCTGTTGACTCCATGCTTTTGAAGAAACTCAGCTACTTCCCTATCCTTGTCAGCTCTTGTTTTGCTTCTGGTGTGAGGGGTACCTGTCTCTGTTGGTATTTGCTCTGTTCTCGAAGATGAGCCGGACCCATGATCTGAAGACCCACCAGCTGGCCCACCTTGATATTGAATCCTCCATCCCCTGGCCAACCACAACATCTCATTTGGTTTCCAAACTGGGCTCACATACTTTCCCTTTCTGAATTGATGGTTGTGCACTGGGTTTTGAAGATCTCCCTCGGTCTTGTTTGTGTCCTGCCCTGAGGTTGCTGATAATGAAGGCAGAGGAGAGTGTGCCGGTGGTGATGAAGCTGTGTCTGAGGAGGAAGCTGCTCTGGTAGGTGTAACATGAGGTTGGGGTAATTGGGTACTCTTTGGGTTTGGGGATGGGGTTGATTCTTTGGCGAGAATTGGTATTTGGGTTTGTTTTGTTTGGGAAGAAGGAGAAGGTAGGAGCTTCCATTGCCCTGTTGTATATCTAGGTCTCTTGGGGTTCACAGCTGCCTCAAAGTGTTGCTGATCAAAGGGTGACGAAGATGAAGTTGCAGCACCACTTGGAACAAACAAAGGGGCAGGAATATTGAATGGGGCAGCAGCCGGTGGAGGCTGCTGTTGATGGTGGCGTGGTCTTGTAATTTCTGTTGGTAGTAACTGATCTTCAAGGGGGTCGTTTGGAGAAGGTGAAATTTGTTGCTGTTGCTGTGTTTGTTGTTGTTGCGGCTGCTTCTTGCTTGTATCCCCTTTGTTGTCACCCATCTCAAATGGGCCCAAAGTATTTTTTTATTTATAAAATACTTAAATGAGTTTGGGTAAAGAGAAACCTTAGACTTAGAGAAGAACTAGAACAAGAAAGAAGAAAGCTCTACCATTAGTGTAGGGCTGTAGAAGTAGAACTAGTTTGGTTTTATTGTTCCAGCTTTGAACTTATAAAAATATAAAAAAAATATTATTTTTTTAAAAAAAGTTGAAACGTGATCGCAAGGAAAGGGGAGGGGGCGTTTTTGGACTTGTGTAACGTTGCAGCCATATCTCTCCAACAGGGAAAGAAAGAAAGTCACAAAAGAAAGTATAGGGATCATAGCCCCAGTTAAAAGCAGAAAAAACAGAGAAAAAGCAGAACAAAAAAGTCGTGGTTGTGGAACTGCCATTGAATATGACCCTTCAGTCCATTAATCACTTAATTAAGACAACCACAAAATGATAATTCTTGATTTGTCACATTTCACAACTATACGTGCATGATTAGGGAAGGGGTCATCATTGTACTGGGACTGAAAAACGCGGCTCTAACTTTGCTTTTGTGCAAAGCGCTTTTAATGTGTTTGTTGTATTGTCTAAGAGAGAGAGAGAGTGAGTTCCCGCGCAGAGTGAGGGAGAAAGTGAGTGGGAGAGGTACGGCAGAGCGATGGGGACCGAACGAATCGATGGCTCTGCTCCAGTGAGTGACTCGTATGACTCTTTCTTTCACACTGTCTTATTTTTGTTTCTGTCCCACTCTCTCTCTCCCTCTCTCTCTCCCTCTCACTCATCATATTTATGTAGATCTACCCTCGTTGAGCAAGCTTATTAGTACAGATTCTCTGCTTCTTTTAATCATTTGCTCCCTTTTAATTTGATACACACTGGTTAATGGAGGGAGCTCAAAATAAATTCAAAGCATATCATACAATACATGCAACTTTTTCTTATCATAAAAAGCTTTTCATTCTTTTGGGTTCAACTGAATTGGTTTTTACTGCATAAAGCTTTTAATTGGTACCACGTTTTTTGAGCCTCTTTCAATATCAGTATGCATGCAGTGGTAATTGTGTGTGTGTGCGCCTTTTATTTGTTGATAAAAGCCTGCTGCTCCTAATCCTAAGCACTCTCTATCTATGAAAGTCACGAGTCTCATGACCACTTTGATGAAGATTGGAGCCAATATTTGCCTTTAATTCAAATTACACTTCTTGTGTACGTATGAATTATTCAAAAAGAAAGTGCTTCTGGCGTGCTTGATTGCAATTAATAATTATTGGTTAATACGTATTCTTGGGTCATGCAGAGCAAGTGCGTCCGAGGCTGGAGCACAAACTTCTTTATGCCATTTCAAATGTCGAGTGTGCTCAGATTACGCCTTCGATGGATATCACATATTCTGACAGGACCACCACCATGGATCTATGATCTATCTAGCAATCAACCACTAGTTTCCAATCCAATGTGCATATGCGAAATTGTGAAGAAATTTAGCTCTATTTCAGGCAACGTAAATTGATTGTCATTATTAGAGACGTACATTTTTAGGGAGGGGTTAACTAATTCATCCCAAAAAAAATCATCATGCTTTCCTTGTGCGTTTGTGTAAATTATAATCGTTTCATCAATACATTACAGAATGTCAAGAAAAATATATAATTTGGGCCATGTTTAATTCGAACTATACAGGCGACAAATGAAAACACATATATACCTAGCGAGCGTATGCACTACCTAATTACGATTATATGAAACACTTAACTTTGTATATACATATTAGATGAAAATTGTGATCTTATATTGGTTGAACCTTATTCCTCAAAGCCTAGGCCCCAACTTTGTTTTTGTTGTTTACAGGCCCAAATTAAACCCCTTTGGTTAAGCAGATATACAAGTCTAACATGTTATGATTTTCATATAAACAAGCAAGCAAGTCAAGTAAGTACCATATATAGAGTAGAGCCACTGTACGAGTGCACGGTAGATGTTCAATTATGATGGTGAAGCTGTGGTTTAATTTCTGTGTAGATCTGCCTTTATTAAAATAAAGAACCCATGTGTCTCTTTCTACCTTAAAATGCCAAGCCAACTGCCAAGGAGATACAGAAAAAGGAGGCCTGGCATTGGCAAGTTACAAATAGTATTGATACAGCAGAACGGCCAGCGCAGAGCTGTAACAAACACACTCACTGATCACTCCCCTCAGCCACCATATCCTTGTATTTCAATGCCTACCCTTTTCTTCTTTGGTATTATTTTCCTTTTTCTTCTAATTATTCCTACGAATATTTGTATATGACAACAAGCATTTCATTATGCGACAAATTAAATATTAAGGTGGAGAAACACTAATTTTTTGACTTTAAGCAAATGAAATCATAGATTATGTATATTTTCAGTTGGATGTAATTATATTGTCATAATAGAGTGAGAAGCATTTGTTAAAAGTGATTTTCAGTTTCTAATAAATGCAAGGAGGACATAGGTATAGTAAAGAAAGAGGAGGAATCTTTTTCCTTCTTTTTTGCAAATACCAGAAAAATTGCTTGTAAGTTGTAGAGGGCATGCACACAATTTGTTATTCCTTTGCTGCTTGGGCTTTTGTGGAAATGCAACAAATGCCTGGTTAAAAGTGGAACCATTGATGAGAGGGATTGCATATGTAGTAGATATAGGCTACATGCATAGCCCTCACGCAAAGAAAGAAAATACCAGAATTTCGTTTTATGTAAAGTTATTATGATTGATCATACTGGATTAATATTTAATAATAATAATAATAATAATAACAATAGCTGCACTCTCTGCATATAGCTATAAGCTAGCTGTGCACAATTGATGCACTACCAGCCTGTGAGGCTGCTGCTGCTGCTGCATAATTGTCATTATAATTAACTCATGTGAAGCTCTTGAAATTGCCGCTGGAACAGCCAATAGACTGACAGAGAACCCAGGAAGAATTTTCAAGTTTGGAAATTCTACTTGACCTGCTTGTTGATGCGAAAAAGTGGTTTGACACGTGGTTCGCCCAACTTAGTGATATTGTGTCTTCGGAAGGGAGTTAGTCTTCGGAAGATCAAGTTCCTGCAAAAAGGGAACGTTCGGTAAGACCTTGGGGTACCGGTGCGGTACCGGCCGAAGGCTCTCCGATGCTTAAATAAGTACGGATTTAGTAAAGATTAGACTACAGATCAAGCGATAGCGTACCGTTGATCGTTCTGTCCCCCTTCTTTTGGGAATAGGGGTCTCCTTATATAGGCCTTGGGAGGTGTGTTATTTTGGAATCTCCGATGTGGGACTGCAGGAGTGGATTGTGGGCATGACACGTGTCCAAGAGCAAAAGCACCAGGATGCATATGATTCGGTAGGGTCCTTGCCGAAGGGCTTGTAGTGTTAAATGTTGACTCCGTCCACGTGTCAGGTGGTCATTGGTCGCTAATATGCGGTATAAACAGTAGTCCCCCAAGTTCTCTTCCGAAGGTTCTTCGGAAGGGAATTTGGTTCTCCCCTGAAGGTTCGTAGCTGTCCTGCCGTTCGGCAAGTTCGCTTGGGGAAGGTTCCCCTGGGATCCGATGGGTCGCCGATGCTCAGAGGAGAGAGGGCAGAGACGCCTCGTTTCCCGTGCCTGGCGCGTGGAGACGCTTCGTCTTCTGCACCGGGCGTGCAGAGACGCTTCGTCTTCTGTACCCGGCGTGCAGCCCACATCGCCACCCGTTGAGCGACACGTGGCTGGCGAAGTGACGTCTGACGGCTGCAATTATGAGCCGTTTGGTTTCCCGAGGCGTACCGTTGCAGCCATCTCCCTATAAATAGAGGTTGCTCCAGGCGCAAAACTCACTTTGCATTTGAGAATTGAAGCGAGAGCTCTGCGTAGGCGATTTCCGAAGAGTGTTAACGGCAAACAAGGCGATTTTCGCGCGAGTTTCCGGCAATCGAGGCGATTTTCACGCGAATTATCGGTAATCAGGGCGATTTCCGAAGCGTTTGAACGGCAACCAAGGCTACCATACTACACGAGGTAAAATACCGTTCGGTACCCTCAATTTTCTTTTGATTCTCGTATTTCGTGCATGCCTTCGTAGTATAGGCCCGGCCGATCGTCTTAGGAGCTTTCGTCCGGTAGTCTAGCGGACTATAGGTAGTGGCTTAGACATCGGTAGGGTAGTTCATTACAGAACCTTAGCCACCCTTTTTCCTTTTTCTTGTAGATGTCTTCTAGCGAGTCCTCCTTCGGCAGTGAGCCCAACGCATTCGATGAAGAGTTATCATCGGGCTGGGACACTTCTAGTTTGGCCGTGAGCTTTGATACCGAGGGCCAAGAGGACACCGATGTTAGAATTATCGGTGAGGAGGTGAACTCCGTTCCTGCTCATGGCGTCGGCAAGGGGCTGATGACGGGGCAGCCGCTTCCGCTAGCCGCAGTCTTCAAAGACGGTACCCGATTTGGTACCCCCGATCCCCTGCCGGAGGCTTCTACCTCTGGTCGTGATGAGATCATTGCTGGTCCCTCTCGGCCGAGGATAACAATCGTCCACCGGGAGCGGTCTAGGATACCGGTAGGAGTGCCGAAGAGAGCTCTATTCGGGGTCGACTATTTAGAGCCGAATAAGATCACCGAACGGGAGCTCCAAAAGATTAGGGCCGAATACCTCATTCCAGATTCGGTGAAGATGAGGATTCCGAGCCCTACGGAATGCCTTAGCGAACCCGGGGACGGTGAAGTCGCCTTCTTCACCGATATGCTGGTGCAAGGGGTCAGGTTGCCGTTGCAGCCTGCCGTCCAGAAGATCCTAGCCCAGATCGGGTACGCCCCGGGCCAATACAACCCCAACTTCTGGGTGGCCCTGATGGGGGTGATAACGGCATTTGGGATTGCCGGGGAGGGGGAGCCCTCCTACGAGCAGTTCTCCCATCTCTACAGCATCACCAAATCAAAGAGTGCCGACCATGGTGGCTGGGTTCAGGCGAACTGCCTGAAGGCTTCCGAGCGGGGGCACTTCATCAGCTCGGTGCCGACTTCCCAGAAGTCGTGGAGGAATCGGCGGGTTCTACTCTCCGGGGATTGGGAATCACCGTCGGGAGTACGCCCGCAGTTCCCTGTGCCCACGACTTTCCAAACCGCCGGTAGGGTTCCTAGTTACCGATCGGTAGGCTGTCTTACTTTTTATTCCTTTTTATATCTGCTACTGATTCTTTCTTCGGACAGGCAAACTCAAGCAGCCGACTCCTACGCAAGGTCAGATTCGGCAGATTGACAGGGTGAGGCTGAAGGTACCTGCTGCCGAGCGAGTGTATCCGCGTTTCCTCTTCACCGACAATCTCATCAGAGCCAGACTTGTCAACCCTGCCGAGAGTAAGTATACTAGTTGGGTTTTCCCTCTATGGTTTCCAATTTTTGCATGCACGCTGACTGATTGGTTGCATTTAACCAGTGACGGACTCGAGGAAGGTTGCCGAGGCCAAGAAGATGAACGAATCTTCGAGGCGGCGCCTTATGATGGGCCTCGAGAAGAAGAAGAAGAAACAACTCGAGGCCCCTGCCGTTCGGCAAGAGACGGATCCCGAGGACGTGGTCCTCTCGGAGCGTCTGCGGCAGTTGAGCTCCGAAGCCGCTGCCCTGCCTACTGCCGAGGGTCAAGTCCCAAGGCAGCCGGATGCAGAGCTGCCGCTTCAAAGGCCGCCGGCAAACGGCCGGTGATGGTGGACTTGGAGGCCTCGCCAGCTTCCAAACGGAGCCGCCCTTCGGAGGCTTCAAGGGCCGTCTTCGCGGCCGAGGACGAGGACGGGCCTACCGAGGCCGTCACGATCGCCTGTCCGTCGAAGACGGTGCAATTCGTCAACCACATGATCCTCGGATCTCAAATGGAGCTGCCCGAGGTTGACGAGTTGCCGAAGAAGCTTCTGCGGGAGCAGGCTGGACGCGCCTTCCGACTGCAAGCGGCGGTAAGGATCTCACCCTTGGTTGTCATTTCTTAATTCCGACTGCAAGTGGGGTTTCTAACTATCTGCTCTGTGTGCAGGCGTCCATGGAGATGTGGCTCTGCGTCAAGCGGGCCATCTCCGCTGCCGAAAAGGCGAAGAGGGCCTATGATGACGGCAGGGCAAAGGTCGCCGAAGCTGGCAAGGCTATCCAGGCCACGCCCAGCTACTAAAGGAGAAAGAGGCTGCCGAAAGGCGTGCCCTTGCTTCGGAAGCGATGGCGGGCGAGGCGCGGGCTGAGCTGGAGGCAGTGCGGGCGGCTCTGGAGGCTGCGCGGGCAGCAGCGCGTGATGCCGAGGCCGTTTCTGAGGCGATACAGGACGCCATGCAAGAATCCGAGCGGACCAAAGCTGCGGAGGTTGAGGCTGCCGTTAAAACGGCAATCCAGGGATACCGTTCGTCGGAGGAGTTCGCTGCCCTGCTGGACGGGGAAGTTGGCTCTGAGATGGCGGATATGTTGTACCGATTCAAGCGGTACAACCCTGGCCAGAAGCTGAACCTCAATTTTGCTGCCGATCCCCCTCCCCTTCCCGAAGGAATAACAGAGGAAATGATCGAGGACTACGACGGGGAGGAGGCTGCTGAGGGGCCCGGGTCTGCCGAGGCTGCTGCCGGAGGCGAAGCTGTCGAGGCTGCTGCCGGAAGCGAAGCTGCCGCTTGAGGCGTTCTTATTTGCATCTTTGTAATAGCTTAGCTTTCATTTTCTGTTTGTTACGAACACACCGATGCCGAGGGCATCTTTTAATTCAAATTTATGCTTCTTTTTAATTCAACCATCAATTGTCCAAATCTTCGACTTTAACCCAAGTGTGAGTGCGTTATAACTGCTAGTTGCCGTAGGCTAACTGCGGGTCGAAAGTTACTTATTGCCGTAGGCTAATAAGGACGTTATTGAATTTTGACAAGTCCCGAAGGGATCTGTAGGGTAAGATTTGAAGTCATTCGTTGCCGTAGGCTAGTATAGAAGCCGTGGGATGTTAACATTTAGTTGCCGTGGGCAAAAATGATAATCAAAGGAAGGCTTAAGTAATAGTGCCGAGGGCTTTCTATTAATTCCAATAAAATAAATACATCGAGTAATTACAGTTCCAACCTGCCGTAGGCTAGGTCACTTGTAGTAGTACTTGAGATGTTCTACGTTCCAAGGATGGCCGAGGGCCTTGCCGTTGGAGCCTCTCAATCTGTAGGTTCCCGAGCGAAGGATACCGATGACTTCATAAGGTCCTTCCCAGGAAGGTCCGAGGGTTCCTTCCGTGGTATCCTTCGTCGCAAGCGATACCTTGCGCATGACCCAGTCCCCGATTCGGAAAGAGCGGGGTCTGACCCTAGAGTCGTAATACCGAGACACACGCTGTTTGTAGGCTTCATTCCGAAGGTTGGCCTGTGCTCGGTGCTCCTCGAGTAGGTCAAGGCTTAGAGACATGGCCTCCTCGTTCTCCTTCGGTGCGAAGGATTCCGTTCGGTAGGAAGGTTCGCCGATTTCCACGGGTACCACTGCTTCCGATCCAAAGGCCATAGAAAAAGGGGTTTCTCCAGTGGACGTTCGGTAAGACGTTCGAATGGCCCACAGTGCTTCGGGAAGCTTTTCCGGCCAGGCTCCCTTTGCCTTGTCCAACTGCCGTTTCAGCAGTTTCTTCACTATTTTGTTTATTGCTTCGACCTGACCGTTCGACTGGGGATGGGCCGGCGATGCAAAAAACAAGTTGATTTTCAAACGGGTGCAAAATTGCCTGAAGAGTTCCGAATCGAATTGCCTGCCGTTATCGGTAATGATAGCATATGGGATACCGAATCGGCAACATATGTGAGTCCAGACGAAATCTTCAATCTTTGCTGCCGTTATGGTTGCAAGAGGTTCGGCTTCTACCCATTTGGTGAAGTAGTCAACGGCAACCACTGCATATTTTACCTGCCCCTTGCCTTGCGGCATTGGGCCAATCAGGTCCAGTCCCCATTGTGCGAAAGGCCAAGGACTTACAATCGGCGTGAGGGGTTCGGCAGGGATATGTGGGACATTACCGAAGCGCTGGCATTTGTCACACCTCTTCACCAGTGTATTGGCGTCCTGATGCATGGTTGGCCAAAAGTATCCCTGCCGAAAGACTTTGTAGGCGAGAGATCGGGACCCGGAATGGTCGCCACACACACCGCTGTGAATCTCCCGAAGGATGTACTCCCCTTGCTCTGCCGTGAGGCATTTGAGATACGGGGTAGTGTAGCCGCGCTTGTAGAGTACATCGTTGATAACTGTGTATCTTGCTGATCGGTATCTCAGCTTTCGGGCCTGGGCTTTATCCTCAGGAAGGGTGCCGTTCGTCAGGTATAAGTAGATGGGAGACATCCATGTATCCTCATACCGTACGGCACACGCTTCGGAGGTTACCGTGCTCGGTTGGGCAAGGATCTCCACTGGTACCTTTCTTCCGACTTTGTCGTTTATCGCCGAAGCGAGTCTTGCCAAAGCATCGGCATGGCTGTTTTCGCCTCTGGGGATCTGTTTGATCTCGTATGCTTGGAAACTTCGGAGTAGCTGATGGGCGGTTGAAAGGTAGGCGTACATGGAGGCATCCTTGGCGGCGAAGTCTGCCGTTACCTGGTTCACAATGAGCTGGGAGTCGCTGTGAATTCGGATTTGCTTTGCATTCATGCTCTTGGCTAACCGAAGGCCGGCCAAGAGGGCTTCGTATTCCGCTTCATTGTTGGATGTCCGGAAGTCGAATCGGAGGGCGTACTCGATTTTGAGTCCGTCCGGTGTTGTCAGCACCAAGCCAGCTCCGCATCCTTGCTGGTTTGCCGAGCCATCGACGTGCAAACCCCAGACGGGAGTTGATGTGTCGAGGCGTTCGGCGCCTGGTTGATCCGGCAAGATGGTCTCGGTAATTGCCTCAGATGTCGGTTGTACTGTTGCTGGGGTAAGCTCGGAGATAAAATCGGCAACAGCCTGGCCCTTCTCCGCGGGCCTTGGAACGAACTGTATGTCGAATTCCCCGAGTTCGATCGCCCATTTGATCAATCGCCCCGAAATTTCTGGTTTTTGGAGGACTTGCCGGAGGGGTTGGTTGGTCAGGACTTTGATCCCGTGTGCCTGGAAGTATGGCCGAAGTCTTCGTGCCGAGACAACAAGGGCTAGAGCCAGCTGCTCTAATGGGGGATACCGAAGTTCCGCGCTCTGGAGTGCCTTGCTGACGTAGAAAATTGGTAATTCTGCCTTCTCTGGCTTCCGAATTAGTACCGAGCTGACGGCAGTTCCGGATACCGAAAGGTAGAGGTAGAGAATTTCCCCAGGCAGCGGTTTTGACAAAAGGGGGGCTTTGCTCATGTAGTTCTTCAGGGCTTGAAATGCGTTATCGCATTCGGCAGTCCATGTGATATCCCGTTTGCCCCCTTTCAAGGCTTTGAAGAACGGTACACATTTATCGGTAGCCTTCGATATGAAACGGGTCAGGGCGGCCACGCGTCCGGTAAGGCTCTGAATGTCCTTCGTCGTCTTCGGCCTCTCCATATCGATGATTGCCTTTATTTTCTCGGGATTCGCCTCAATCCCCCTCTGACTGATCATGAATCCGAGGAATTTCCCGGAAGATACACCGAAGGCGCATTTCTTCGGGTTCAGCCTCATCCTGTAGTCTTTTAGTATGCCGAACATGATCGATAAGTTCTGCAGGTGATCTTCGGCAGTTCTGCTTTTTACCAACATGTCGTCAACATAAACCTCCATGATGTTGCCGATGTAACCGGCGAAGATTTTGTTGACGAGCCTTTGATAAGTTGCCCCCGCGTTCTTCAGACCGAACGGCATGACATTATAACAGTACAACCCTTTGTCCGTTATGAATGCGGTATGTTCGCTGTCGGGAGGGTGCATGAATATCTGGTTATAGCCGGAGTAGGCATCCATAAAGCTCAGCAGTTCGTGGCCGGCAGTGGCATCCACGAGCTGGTCTATCCGTGGTAACGGAAAGCTGTCCTTCGGGCAGGCCTTGTTGAGGTCGGTATAGTCTTGGCACATCCGCCACCCGCCCGTGGACTTTCTTACCATGACGGAGTTGGCAAGCCATACCGGATACGTTGCTTCCCGGATGAAACCGATGGTTTGAAGTTTCTCGACTTCCGTGCGCATCGCCTCATACCGTTCGGCATCATATGATCGGCGCTTCTGCCTTACGGGCTTATAGGCGGAGGAGATGGTGAGTTTATGGCTAATCACGTCCGGGGCGATGCCGGGCATGTCCTCGTAAGACCATGCGAAAACTTCCGAATGATGCCGCAAGAAGTCTATGAATTGCGTTCGGAGGTTCGCAGTGAGTCTAGTGCCGATTCTAACCTGTCGATCGGGCTGTTCATCGCTCAAGGTTATGGTTTCCAATTCTTCGGCAGGTTGTGTGTGAGGGGTGGGAGATTCATCTCTAGGGTCGTCAACCGGTCCAGTACCGTTCGGTAAACCTTGCACCGTCATGGTCTCGTTGGGGAGTATGAACGAGGTTGCCTTGAGCGCCGTAGCGTAGCAAGTCCGCGCGCTGAATTGATTTCCCCGGATTGCCCCCGTGCCGTTCGGGGTAGGGAACTTCATCAACAGCATGTGGGGCGAAAGATGCGCCTTGATCCTCGTCAGTGCCGTTCGGCCAACGATAACGTTGTATGCCGTCGGGCAGTCGACGATGAGGAACTGATCGTACGTTGTTGTTTTTCTCGGCGCCGTGCCAAATGTAATTGGCAGTCTGACACTACCGATTGGTTGGACCAGGTCTCCAGAGAAGCTTAACAGAGGTGTCAACTGCCGGTCGACTTGGTTGTCATTGATTCCCATCTCTCTGAAAGCTTCAGCAAAGATTACGCTCACGGAGCTCCCGGTATCGATCAGCACTCGCCCTACATCGTAATCGGCAATTTCAGCTCGGATGATCATTGGGTCGTCGTGGGGATAGAGGATTCCCTCTTCTTCCTCTTGGCAAAATGTGATCGGCTCCCAACGAACTTTTGGTGTTTCCTGGAACCGATTCATCTCTATTCCGAGCACCTGAGGGAACTGTGCGGCACGCACATACTGTTTCATCGAACGGTGGCTCGTCCCCGCAACGGTAGGTCCTCCGCTGATAGTGCTGATCATGTTTATCTGCCGAGGAGGGTTCGGCACCGGCGCCGTTGGCGGCCGGGCGATATACTGGTCCAGTTTCCCTTCTCGGATCAGCCGCTCCACAATCTTTCTCAAACTTATACAATCTTCCGTGTTGTGGCTGTTGTGCTGATGGTATCGGCAGAATTTACCGGTCTCCCGGTTGTCTTGCCGATTGGGTCTTCTAACATTCGGCTTCGGTATGGCCTCCTGTTCGTTCATCAGAACGGTTTCATACGTGGTATTCAGCAGGGTGAAGACCTCGTTGCCGTGGTCACGGTTGGGCAGGGGTCCTCGGTTGTCGTTGTGACCATACCGACCTTTCCCTTTCTTTGGCTGATCTCTCCGATCGTCACGGTTATCTTTCCGCTTATGGCCCGCCGAATATGAGTCGGTCCTATCGTAGGATGGCGCCTTCGCAGGGTAAGCGCTTGGCTTGGCATCCTCTCGGCGTGCCGAAGCGCTTGGTTTTGAGTTGAAGTACTCGGCCTTGGCGTGCACCGCCGCCTGCTTCATCAGCTCATCATACGTGCGCCAGTTGCTGCTGTGTACTAGGTATCGGAAATGCGAGGACCGAAGGCCACTCTTGAAGGCGCCGTAGGCTGCCCTATCATCTGTTTCCGGACACCTTGAGTACTCGTGACTGAAACGCGCCGCATACTCTCTCAGTGGCTCGTCCTCTCTCTGCCGAATCGTGTACAGATCATCGGCAGAGTAAAGGCGATCCGTTTGGATCATGAAGTGGTTGAGGAAAATCTGCTTCAGCTCGTCAAAAGAATCTACCGTTTCCGGCTCCAGACGGTAGAACCAATTCAGGGCTGCCTCGGTAAGTGAAGACGGGAATAGCAGGCACTGCCCCTCGTCGCTCAGACCCTTGCATCCGATGGCAGACTGAAATGAATGAAGGTGGGTTAAAGGATCCTCGGTGCCAGTATAGAACGGTATGCGCAGTGGTTGTACTTCCCGATCCTGCCGAGAGCGACGGATGCGTCCCGTGAACGGCCCGGGCCGAAGCTTTCCCCACTCAGGTTCCTGGGAGCGAGCCTTGTCGTTTTCCATTTTCTGGACCTTCTGAAAAAGGAGTCGGACAACAGGGTCTCGGCTTGGGATTCCTTCGGCATCATAGTCTTCTAAGCGCCTTCGCGGGCTCACGGAGTTATCCCCCAAGTATTGAGTTGATACCGAACGGTATGTGGACGTCTGCGCATCGGAAGGGATATACTCGGATGCAGACTCCGTGGAGTTCAATCCTTGGACCTTCCGAATTGGTGACTTACTTCCCCCGGCGTTCATCCGGGATTCTCGTAGTCGAGCGCTAATCCTGATCGGGGATCTCTGTCTCTCTGCCTCCCGATCGTTAAGCCGGTGACGGCAATCAGAGTAGACCTTCTTCGGTATGTGCGGTTGGTCCCTAGGTGTCGGCACCACCAGTTGTTTGGAGGGCGCGGGCGTTGCCCTTGCTGCCCTTCGGTGCCTCCTCCTATGAGGGGTTCCCAAGCTTTCGGAAGAGTGAGTCGTCTGGATGTTCTGCGGGGCTGCTGGTGCAGCTGCCGTTGGGTTTCGTCCACTTTGGACGAAAGGTGGTGGTTGTGCTCCTGAAGCCTAGCCATGTCCTTTCGCAGAGATGCGATTTGGGCTACTAGCTCGGCCTCGGCGGTTGTTTGGGTTGATGGGGCGTTTCCGTAGGGAGTGCATGGGGGTAGCGCTGGGCTAGCCCCAGCTTGCCTTCCGAACGGTGCCCCGTCCTCCGATAGAAAAGTGGGTATTGAAGTGGTCCCCATGTGTTTAGGGGATAGTGGGTTAATTGTTTTTCGTTTCCCACAGACGGCGCCAAACTGTTGATGCGAAAAAGTGGTTTGACACGTGGTTCGCCCAACTTAGTGATATTGTGTCTTCGGAAGGGAGTTAGTCTTCGGAAGATCAAGTTCCTGCAAAAAGGGAACGTTCGGTAAGACCTTGGGGTACCGGTGCGGTACCGGCCGAAGGCTCTCCGATGCTTAAATAAGTACGGATTTAGTAAAGATTAGACTACAGATCAAGCGATAGCGTACCGTTGATCGTTCTGTCCCTTCTTTTGGGAATAGGGGTCTCCTTATATAGGCCTTGGGAGGTGTGTGTATTTTGGAATCTCCGATGTGGGACTGCAGGAGTGGATTGTGGGCATGACACGTGTCCAAGAGCATAAGCACCAGGATGCATATGATTCGGTAGGGTCCTTGCCGAAGGGCTTGTAGTGTTAAATGTTGACTCCGTCCACGTGTCAGGTGGTCATTGGTCGGTAATATGCGGTATAAACACTGCTAAAATCAACATGAATGTTGGGGTTTTTGACCGTATTGCCATTGCCTCTCGTGATTGCTACTATATATCTCTATCTCTATGCCATATATGTTGTGGTTTTGGACCACCACCATCCCCTATAAATAACATTATCTATATAAATGCACTTAAGTAGATAGCAATATCGTCTCTCTATCCTTGTCACCGGAGTACAAGGCTTCCATGTTCCGGTTTTATTGTCCTCCTCTCTTTATCTCTCTCTCTCTCTCTCTTGATACATGAGAGCAATGAAACCGAAATAAGGAAGTTTCTCTCTCGTCCTTCGCATATATCATCACTGCAGGCATCGCTAGTATTGTTTAAATTTTCTCAAACCGTTAGCAATAAAAAGCACAGAGTGACAAGCACGTAAATGGCATATATATGAGGAGGCCCTATCAATGCTCCATGCACACACCCTATATATATATATTGATACCTCTCTGCTCGTAGCTAGGCCGGCTGAGAGGCTCAGGCTCCAGCTCATGATCATTTAAATGTTCCTTTCAAAGGGTACACACACAAAGCAAATGCATTCACAAGCGTTATATGTAGCGTGTGTGCTTTTAACAGATGCTTTGATCAAATTTCACAGTCCTAGTATGGCTACATATTAGCTTTATTTGTATGTATGTGTCCTGTGATATTAGTGTCAACAACAACCAAAATAGCTAGCTTGACTAGGTTTCAGCTCCTTTAAACTACATAACACATGTTTTGTTGGGATTTGGGATGCTAAAAGCTGTTCCCATTTTCCATTTTCACTGCCTTCTTCTTCCTTCCTCTCAAACTCAATTATCTTGAGTGAGTACCCCTAAAGCATTGCTTGTGTCCTCTGGTCTAATACTTTTATGAGGATCGTCATTTATATAACTTACAAGGAGACAAAGCCGATTCTATAGAGTCAAACACAAAGTCAACTCTCTTTTTTGTTGTCAAAGTTTGAGCACATAATAATTCAACTAAATATAATTGTTGTTATCAGATAATTAATTACATAATTGAATTAATGAATTGACTATATTAACTGTTGTGATCAATGTAGAAATTACACAAATCAAGACCATTATTAAACGCTGATCCAGAAATATTATTCAACTGGACGGTACATTCAACTTTGGGAATATTGATAGCTACCTCTAATCTAACCTCTAAGCCTCTAGGGAGGGAAACTTTGCATATAGAATAGTGGGGCTACTCCTGCTTGGACTTGATAGGGTGTATGTACGTGTTTTACTTGGACTTTATTTTTTACCGAATGTGATTGCTGGCAATCAACATAAAAGGGTGGACACAGATGTCCTGGGGAACACAAAAATTTGCATAGCTCGCTTGCAAATATATTCCTTCATTTGGTAAAAATTATTTTTATTCTCCATTTTGCGATATTCCATTTTGCAAAGCCCTTTTCTGAACAAGGATTAGTCTTTTAAGTCGGTATAGATGATGGACTAAAAAATGGAATAGTGAGGGTTGGATCAAATGGCTAACTAATTTGATATAACGGTTAAGAAATAAGAACTCATCTAAAGACTTTAAAATAAGACAATCACTATAGAATTATTGATAGAATGACTCTAACGACATAACACTTCGTGTCATTTTTGGGCTCTCTAATCTCCAAGAATTCTATAGTGAGGGCCTTATATATGGCCATTAGATGAGGCTCTATCTCTTAATCGATGGATCAAATTGATTAGCCGTATTCAACGATTAAAAGATAAGATCTCACCTAAGGGCTATATAACGCCCTAACTCTAGAATGATTCCTCTAATTCTGTCTTTTGGGCCTCTTTTCTTGCTGAAGCGTGACACGGATTTTTTGTCTTAATCAAGTTTGGAACTATTCGAGATTTTGATTTCCAATTTGGAAGGGATTCATTTGTGGTTTTCTTAGAAAACACACAGAAACGCGTCCGGTAGAACAACAAATATAATGAATGGCATGCTTTCCAACATGCAAAGCAAAGACATATTTTTTATGTTATTAATTTTAAGATGAAGATGAATTATAATAATAATATGCCGTTGCTTTCACGCTTTCAAATTTTAATTTGAAAAAATAATAACAAAAACTATACGTATTCAATTGTCCCTTTCACATTAGAGCTTATCGATCGAAATTCGAAAGTATAGCAAACTTCCAAATCAAAATAAATAAATAAATAAACTTTGGTCCAAGAGAGTTTTCATCATTCCAAAGTTGTATATTTTCAAGCATGAAACCTTAATTGGTGCTTGCTTAACGTAATCTTTAGGTGTGCCTCACCATTCTCTGTTACCTTAAGACTCGGAAGAATCATAATATCTCCTAGCAGTATATTGCTGATTTGTGTACACATATTTATTTTTTAAATTAAAATCAAACTAAATTATAACATTCCCATCCCTGTAAAGCTTAGCTAGTTATGTTTTTTTTTAAAAAAAAATTTATAAAGTTAATAATAATGTCTTATGTATTTGAAGTATTTCTGAATGCGTGAACCGCCGGACAGAATTTCCAAATAAATTAAGACAAACAGATGAGCCAGAAAGGAATCATACTTGTAGACTTGTAGTACAATATTGAGTATATTTCAAAATAAAGTGTGAAGACTCTATTAAAACCTGTACACGCTCTAAGACCAAGTCATGCTTTCATCAACTTACGTGACTCATGATATGGCTCAAAAAGAACCTAAGCTCAGGTAGATACATTAACATTTCGATTTCACAAACGAAAAAATTAGATGGCTCAAAAAGAACCTAAGGTGAAGTCATCTCCTTTGTGATCTAGCCCTTGTAATATTCTTTCTGGTATCAGATTGCTCCATACCATAATTTTCATGATCGGTGTCGGTTTCGTCGTATACTTCTTCTTCATCCTCAGTCTCCTCCACATGATTTGTGATCTCTTTTTTCCTTCTTCTTATACCACCCTTAAGCCAAGCCACCACTTCTACCATGGTGGGTCGATTATCAGAACTGTTATCAGTGCATTTCATGGCAATCAGGACCGTCGACTTAACTTGTTCTCGATCAAACTTGCCCTTCAACCTTGAATCTGCAATTTGATTAAATAAACCCTTTTGGACATAAGGGGTGACCCATTGAACAATGTCACGTTTCACTCCGCCGGGGAGTTTCTCTATCGGCTTTTTTCCGCTAATTATTTCTAAGAGCAAAATCCCAAAGCTGTAAACATCACAGCTCTCAGAAACTTTACCCCACATGGCATATTCAGGAGCTAGATATCCAAGAGTTCCCTTTACCCTAGTAGTCAGATGAGTTACACCATCCGGGATCAGCTTTGCAAATCCAAAATCAGCGACTTTTGCTTTAAATTCAGTGTCTAGAAGCACGTTGCTGGCCTTTATGTCTCTGTGAATTATATGAGGATTGGCCTCATGATGCAGGTACCTTACAATCAAACACACAAAAGAAGATCCAAAAATGCTCTAGGTAATACTAAAACTTAATCTATGAATTAAGAGTAATACTTGGATTTTATTGAGTTTAGAAATCATAATGTACGCAACTGTTCACAGTTTTGTACTTAGAAGTATCCAAAGTTAAAGGACCAAAATTAGAATCTAATTTAACATAAGGTTTAGTGACAATTAGATCTTGACATCTGGTATACATAAAAGGATTTCTGATCAATCTAATTTTCTAATGAAGTTAATCGTAACACTTTGAAGAAGCCAATAGTAACATTATCTAGCTAGATCTTACTGGTAATGAATGAGAGGCTAGAAATAGATGAAGCATCTTTAGCATATTCCAGTTAAGAACGACCTTTGAATTTCAGAAGAGTCATCTGGATGACTTTGGCATTGAAGCAACATACAAATTTAGGTGACCTAATTAATCAAGGGTTTACTTTCATATTTTATATAACAGTTTTTGTTAGGCAAATTGGCGATTAGTTTATGTACTTACGATAGACCTTCAGCTGATCCAATGGCGATGCTCATTCGTCTTGGCCAATCAAGAAGGCAATCTGCTGCAAGTTGGCCATGCAAATGGGTGATCAAGCTATGATTAGGCATGTAATCGTACACTATGAGCCTTTCCTCACCACCGGCATAAAATCCCCGCAGGCCTAACAAGTTTCTATGCCTCACCCTTCCGAGTATTTCAACTTCCACTGCAAACTCCATCTCTGCCTTTGCACTCATCGTCTTTAGTCGTTTCACAGCTATCTGCACATGCACATGTGACCAAAGTTTTACAAAAAATTCAACTAGAGAAGAAGGAAACCAAATACTGATTGTTTGTATAATCAGAAGGAATTGAAATTATTCAAAGGAAAAAGATGGACATGATTGCCTTGCCTCGACGCCTTTACTTGTTCGACCCCAATAAACACTTCCAAACCCTCCTTCTCCAATTTTGTTGTCATGGTGGAAGCTGTTTGTGGCATGAAGAAGGTCCTTGAGGGAATATATATCCCACGGGTAATCCCTATTCTTGTGCACCCTACTAATTCATTAAACCACCCCAAGAATTAACATGAAAATTGGTAACAATTAAAGATAATTAATCAAAATTGAGTTTAATTATGTGTACCTGGTCTCAGCTGGTTCCTCTTGATCTTGAGAGACGCTGCAACAGCAAAAGCAGTTCCAGGGCATTTTGGTCCTTGGAAAGAAAGAACAAGCCTTCATAACTGAGGTATATATGGGGGGCAGTGGATTAATAATAAAATGGAGTGTGACTGTGAAGGATGGAGAAGAGTACAAAAGATTGATCAAAGCAAGAAGATGAGAGGGCAAATATTTCGGAAATTTTGAAGCAAAAGAGAAGGAGTCTTATGGTGAAGACAAAAGCCAGCCTTGGAAGTCAAGGAATCATGATGTTCAATGGTGAGAACAAAATGTTATTCTCTATCTCTACTCACAAGCAGCCTTCAACCTCATGTATTCTAGTGCTTGTTAGCTTTTGCCCAAGCTATTATTGTTTTTCATTGGAAATGTCACATTTTTAATTTTCTCATTAATTAGACTTTCATAGAAAATTATTTTATTATTAATAATACGTTATATAAAATACTAATTAAGGTTTAGTATAATAATTTTTGATGATATGTGTAACCCTTTTTTCTATAGGGTTGAAAGTGACACCACCACCCGCGATGAAGTTGGCTATGTAACCATCAATCGTGACCTTTCAAAGTTATGATGCAGCACAAATTAACTATTGATTTTGCGATTAAAAAAAAAAAATTTGTGGGATAAAACCAGCTAAGAATAGGTCACAGTCACCTATATTTATAATAATTAGCTGTAATTAACATATTTAATTGAATAGTGAATACATTATTAACTCTCTAATGCCAATGACCTTTAACCTGATGGCACGTACCCATCTTTTCTTTTAGATCCAAGAGCACAAAATGAAAAAAGGTATGCTGGAGCTAATCCTAGGATTGTCACAAATAAACTTATTTGGGTGTTGGTAGAAAGGGAAGAAATTGAGTCCAAGCTGGTCTAATTGCTATTATTTGTTTTTTTAACAGTTGGTTGACTAGGATACAATAATCCCTTTTCACCTTTGAAACAGAGAATTGCAATTTTATTGCTTGATTCATGGTAAATATATATATATAATCGATTCTTGTTAATCATCAGTGACGTTGTAATGAGGATTAGATTGAGAACTTGCACATCTCAGTTGTTATATTATTAAATAAAGGGATGGGATCTCACCAACTCTCATTTGTTTAGCCGTTCTAAAGCAGATTTAACAACTGAATATTACCATTCAGCCATATATTTGTCGAGCCTCAACTTATACAAGCGATAGTGACATGGAGGTTTCTCACACACACACAACCAAGATGTTATGAATTTAAACTCTTTTACATAAAACACAGTTTTTTTTAGTGATCTGAGTTTAGGAAGACAATTAAACGAATATGGTTTAGGCTTGAATTCGGATGCAGGAACACTTTTACCAAGCTACGTGCATAATCTCGGACCAAAATAAAGAAGGAAAAGAGAAGGTACGTGCTTAATAATACAAATGGAAATGATAAATTAATTAAGCACTTGGCCGCAAAAGCTTCCAATGAATCAAAGCCTCTGCTCATTGACGCTGTACAACAAGAAAGAAGAATTTCCCACTTTCATCGAAGGCTCCCCTCCCATTGCTATATACTATACAAAAGTCTTCCAATTGACAATAGCCCCTTTTGTTGTTGAAAATAATAACAAATAAAAAGAAATCGAATAATCCAACATTATTGACCCCAAAATAAAATATAAAAGAATCATCTTGTAGTGCAATCCAATACAATCCCACCCATAATTAGCATTTCAAATTGGAAAGGTCTGGGTTCAGAGATATACTTGCCACAAATTTGGGCAGGGGACCAAGTACTCATCAAACCTAGACTTTGGGGCTCAGCATATATATATAAATCCTGGGTTGAAGTTTTCTTAGGAAAAAGAAGTGTTCTTCTGGGCTGACTTCGCTAGATTTAATTACATGCAGAAAGCTTAGCTTAGCTGCCGTGAAAGAACATTGTTAATGATAATTAGTACTAATTAAGGGAGATTGGGCCTTAGTTGTACCATCTCTCTTTTGTCCGAAGACTCATTGGGCTATTTGTGGCCAGTTTTGTTTTGTGCTTTCTTGACTGTTTTTGGGCCTCTGGGCTCCTCCTATTCTAAACGAGCATGAAAGTGATTTGCATTAGGAGGTGCTTGCTTTCTACTTCAGCACTTGTTGCAAATAACACGCGCATGCAATAGCTAAAAAGAAGAAAACAACAAAGGTTCTGCATTAAAAAGTCAGAACCACTAGTGTTGGGGCTCGTTTGGAGCTGCTTTTTAAAAAAAACATTTATGCTCATAAATGCTTCTAGTAAAAGCACTTTTAATGATTTAACACACAAAATTCTGCATATACTTATCTGATAGTTCAAGGGCAGAGGAAAATTCTTTGCAACAAATGCTGAGAAAGGAAGCTAGCTATAGCTCCAACAATTGAAAAGCGAACAACTACTAACACTAGACTTAACATTAATCCTTTGATTTTGTTCATAAAGTTGGAATTCACCAAAGTTGATGTTGGTTGCAGAAATCGGTTCATGCTGGTGGAGCAAAGCTAAGTTATGAATACGTGAAATCAGTATCATCAACAAAAGCAATTACCCTTTTGAACGTATACGAATACCACAGCTGTAAGCCTGTAACTATTATATCTTGTAGTAATCCATTCATGCATGCATGTACATAGAAAACCAAAAAATTGGAGTTGGTAGGATCATGGTCTACAACTCTAGGTGTAGTATCTATTCCGTCCTGGTGTTTCGTTTGGGAAGAAGAATCTCTACCTTAACTTTATTTTAAAAATCATGAGTTTTGATTCTTGCCAACAACTCTATCCAACTATGATTTGCTTGCAATATAAATTATCACAAGGAAAATGAAAAATCCTCTAACCCGGCTGCTAGTGATATATCAATTGTAACGAGAAGCACTCAGCAGCAAACTTAAACAACTGTGAATACATCAATATGCCTTATGGAGCATGCGAGTTTAAGATTATCTAAGCATGCGAGTTTAAGATGAATATGGTATATAATTGGACATTTAATCTGGATACACATGTACTTAAACAGCAGGCAATGAAAAGGTTGCATGATCCATATTAAAATTTTATGCGGCATCAATAAACTTAATTAATCATCAGCATAATTTGCAAAGTTTGATATGCTGATGTATAGGTGGTATATGATATTTAAAGTCTCAATTATGCTGAATAATCTACAAAGTTAGGATAATATGAATTAATATGTTGAACTATGAGGTTGACAACATAAACATCACAAATAATATTTGTTGCTCTCTGTTGTTGCATGAACTAATGAGTTCACAGCATCAAACTGTACGTACAAGAAATGAGTTTTCTTAAAACAAGGCACTACAAGTAATGAAACATCAAACATTTGACAAATCACAATTACAACAAAAAAATCTAGGGTTTTGATACATCAAAAAGGACAACTAATTCACGAGGCTAGGGAAGGGAATACCTCCTAACAATTAACGATATGCCTGCCACTCAGATTTGCAAATTTAGTTTCAGTTGCAACTCAGACAAATCCAGTACACATTCCAAATCGTCGACCTGTGGATTGAACAAAAACTGTGAATAAACTTTCTTGGATAGCTTCCTACAAAACCTATATATCAAGAATATGAGTAACTAAATTGAAAGGAACGACCATATATATACCTCACTCTGAATAGTGTGAAAGACCCTTTCGTTTACTCTCGTGGAAGCACACTCAACAACACAAAGGCCTTCAGCAAGCAACAATTTCAGCACTCTTGAAAGAGGCAACCCTTCATCCTCGCTGCAGCTACTACTTATCACAACCTCCACTCCCCCCAAACAAGTTGGCCTAACCATGATATTGGTCACGGAGTTAACCAAATCATGACCCAAAGTTTCATTTTCTAGACCAAACTCTTGTGCACTAGAATCATATTCATACAACCTTCTAAGCTTTTCTTTCTTAGCATTCAATTCTTGGATCTTCCTCTTCATGTGAGTTATATAATTCACCGCCTCGTTCATGTGCTCGGAGATTGAACGCTTTCCCTAAAATCCCATAATGAAAAACCCTAGAAACATTAATTATCTAAATCAAGACATTCAAATTCAATCCCCAATAGAAAATTAAGAAATTAAGCGTGGCTTAAAAAAGTCATGTACATATATTTAGAGAGGTTGATCTTGATTCTTGACCTTGATCAATTCATGAGGGAGGAGGGATCGAAGAGATGCATTTAGAACTGCCATAAGTTGTCTTCTTTGGCGCTCGTTGTCCCTACGCATGATCTTCCTTTCAACCTTTACATCACTAGGATTTGCTTCATTATTGTCCGGATGAGCAAATAATATCATATGTTGCTGTTGCTGCTTGCCTTTTCCCATTTTCTTATTATTATGGGATGGATCGCTTCCCTCTGGCAAAACCTCATGACCCGGCACCAGATCTTCTATTTGCATCATATCTTCTTGGTGGGGATCATTGGAAGAGATTTGAAATTCCAAATCCTTGCTTTGATCATTAGGATGATAAAAATTAGGAAACATTGAACATAGACATGTACATGCAAATATTGGAGCTCCAAGATTCTTCAGAGTAAGAGTGAAGGTTGTACTTAAGGGCCTTAATTAGTGTTCTTAAGATTCTCTGAAATCTCTTTCCTTAATTGCTTGCTGAGGAGCTGCAAACGTGGCATTGGACCGCATGATAAAGTCAGGGGTAATACATTATATATTCCATGTGAACCAATAATCTTTTCACTTTTGGACTAAACCAATTACTGCCTGCCCATTTACGTTCACACATTTTGGTGGACCACCATCTGTCGGAAAGTCGGCAGTCTGTGCACATCAAATGGGTTCAGACCATGGGCGACCAACCTCAATATATCCGATAGCCCGAGACCCAAAAGCAAATCAATTATACTGCCCATTAAACATAATTTTCGATTTTTTTCCACACATGGATGTTTATTGATTTAATTCCTTTAACGGAAGAATTGTATTCGTAGTTATTATTACTTCATTCGAGTATTATACAATAATTTCTCGTATCCAGATAATATAACCAACATGAAATACCAAACAATATTTAACTTGGCAAATGCAACAATTATATATCCAGATAAAGCTAGGGCTAGCTAAACAATATATATTGAAGGGCCACTGCCCTAGCATCCTAATCCTCTTTCTTCCCAGGACTGAACTTATTATAGTGAATTATCTCTTTATCCGAGAGTTGGTGGTAACAAGCACAATACAAGAGGTGCATTTAATACTAGAAAATTGCATACAAGTTATTGGGCCACCATGTTTTATTGAAAACTTTGACCATGTGTTCCTATAAGGACGGTGGTCATATTATAATAACCAAAGATTAGGGGGAGCCGCAATGCCAACAGTATCAAGGCAAAGATATGACAGATAGTCTTCCTCCTCTATTTTAATGTGCCCAGTCCATACATAATTGAACCAAAACTTGCTTTACAATTACTTCTAAAGCAATATGCACATATGGTTGTTAGCAGAATGAAACCAATATGCATACAGAACCCAAGATCAGCTTCGCTGTCTCGTTTGTACCCTTCCTCCTTTTTTACAGAATTTTATTTTTATAACTATATATATTTATAATTGTATCAACATCATCAATGACGCATTTGGTTGTCATACATATCTCCTTGTATATTCATTAATTATAAAGTTTCATGCGAGGTTATTGAAGCAAAATTGATCATCAATCACTAATGTAGGTGCCAGTAAGGTTCATGTTTTTTGGGTTATAACAGTTCGAACCATTCATCGATCTATATATATTGGCAAAATTGTAATGTTGGTGTTTTAAAAATCCCACAGACGGACGAATCCAAGTTGATATTATCACTAAATTATTCTTTATTTGTTTGATTTTCCTTCAAAGATAACATAGCTATAGCCTAAAGAGTTTATTCGCTTTAGTGAATGAAGCGAAAAGTAATGCAGTGAAGATTAAAATTCTTCTCTTTTTTGTGTTTAGGAGATTAAACATTTGCTTTGTAAAGGTAGGAGATTCTAAAGTTGTTAGTGAAAGTGAAGTTAGTCTCTTTATTTGTTATCACTGTCTGCCAACCCCTTGTTAGCCATGTTCAGCTTGTGACCTGCTGAGAGCTCAGAATTTTGAGGTCATGTCTGCTTGTCCAAGACAACATGCAAGATTAATACCACAGCAGGAAATCAGTAACGGTATAAATGGACATGAGCAACATGACAACAGAGCAACAGCTCCCAATTGATTCAAATCTTCCATGAGAAATTAGACTATAGCTAGCTAGTAGAATGAGCTCAATTGTACAGATATATATATATATATATATGCATGGGTGAAGGAGATTGAGAGATGCATTAAACAAAGCAATATGCAGCTGATCAGTTTACTACGATTCTTGTAAAAGTCGCTCACAGGCAAAAAACCTACAAACATTTATTACTCTTTCTGTGAATGAGCAGAAAAGCAGCTAACTAAACATATGTGTTGTTACTTAATTAGAAAATCTAGTCAATGATTCAGTCAGAATCTGCTGCAATCCAGAAAAGTCTCCCCACGCCGGATCGCTAACCTGTGAAGTTGTACATGGAAAAGAAGTAATCAATGCACTAACTATAACCAGATACATAACTCATACATAAAAACCTAAACTGATTAAACAGCTTAATTTAGATGGTTTAGGGGATGATGAGACAAATGTAATTAATTACCTCAGATTGGATGGTGTAGACAAGCCTTTCGTTAACTTGGGTGGTAGCACAGCTGATTACAGTAAGCCCTTGTCCAAGCAGTATTTTTAGCAATCTTGATAGGACCAAACCTTGCTCCACAGAGCCACCCCTACTTATCACAATCTCAACGCCACCAAAGCAAGGGTGCACTGCAACTCGAGGACTTGTTGAAGAAGTTGATGAGCTAGCACTCAAACTGGGCAACGAAGACGTCCCGATCTTTAGCTCATCTCTTCGGCGGCCAAGTACTTTGATCCTCGTTTGTAGGTGTTTGATATAATTCACAGCTTCGTTCATATGTTCCGCCAACGAACGCTTTCCCTGAAAATATTCCACAAACAAAATATAATCCAAAGCAGATAAATAGATCAAAAATCTAGAAAGAGGAGAGAGAAGGGTTAATCATTCATGTATTATCCAACATAATAAAATCCAACAAAAACTGAGAAAGCAATAATAAAACCATTTTTCCTCTAAATCAACTGCAGTGAATACACAAGAGGCAGATGAGCTAAGTGGGAAGAAATATATAAAGTACAAGATCTTTAATTACCTTGATATATTCGAGAGGGAGTACGGATCTAAGTGATGCATAAAGGGCGGCCATTTCTT
This sequence comes from Prunus dulcis, assembly GCF_902201215.1. NCBI lineage: Eukaryota > Viridiplantae > Streptophyta > Magnoliopsida > Rosales > Rosaceae > Prunus > Prunus dulcis. Next base: position 24,015,315 of record NC_047651.1, on the reverse strand, counting down.
GCCTTCGCTTCTTTTCAATTTCTCTGTGCATCATCTTCTTTTTTCCATCATCATTAGACTTGTCTTGATTTTCTGCACTGTCTAAAGTCAATGCTAATGATGATTTTCTCTGCTGGTCTCCGGTATTAATGTTATTGAACATGCCGACATCCATTTGACAAAATCAGATCTTCTGAGATTCTATTTTGTTCGAATAAAGGAATAAATAGATGAAATACGGAGAAGACCAACTTATATTTCTTTGCTGCAAACGAAACATTGTATATTAGAATACTGTCAAAACTCTCTGCAAGTTTTATTTTCTTTTTCTCAGAATGGCAAAGAAGGCAAAATAGTAGTTAGGGTTTTAGATCTTGCATATGGACCAAATTAAAATCCCAAGATTCCCAAAAGTCTCTTCCCTGGCCTCGCTAGCTGTATTAAAATATTGCACCGTGCTTAACGCTTCCCATGTCATTTGTTTCTTTCACTTCTTTTTTTGCTTTACTTTTGGAAATTATTATTTTGCAATACATGGCATGATTGAAACCCTTTTTTTCCATAGAAAATGGCCAGAGGTTTATGCCCAAAATATAAAACATAGAATAATTGGACACGTAACAAGCTTTTGTACTGCTACCAATAGTGAATTCTGTTATATGTTACCAAGCTGGCGTATATAAACAGAGTTTCAATTGTGAAATTCCTCAAATAAGACATTTTTGTAGATCTCACTTTAAATTTTATTTTAATAATCTGATTCATAAGTTTTTATGTCTTTCCTCAAAGATTATCAACGCACAATATCATTCAAATCCAAATCGTTTAACCACTCAATTATATATATTTGTATTTTCTTAAAACACCTTGGTCGTTTTTCATCCCTCATTGTAATTGACAATCACATGGGACTCCAAGACAGTTAGGTTTGAATGATCTTAAGAGGAAGAAAGTAAAACATGGTAGAACTATTAACTATAAATAATATACATATATATGTGTGTGTGAAAACCCACGAGTCCAACGATCCAAAGTATTATATAATCAACACCATGCAACTTGTATGCCCGTACCAACTATCAATTGATGACCATGTTAATTACATTGAGCACCATAATTAAAGTCAAGTGGGGTCTAATTAAATTAATCGATAGATGTACACTTTCTAAAAGCTTAAACCGTTGAGACCATTAATTTCATCATGCATGTATATCACATGGGTTTAAATTGATTTTCAAGTCCTGCTCAATCAAATGGTAGAGGGCACCCTGTAGGATTCACTGTGCTTAGTACTAATTAACAAAAAGTAATTAAAAATTGATCACAGTCTGATCGGATACTAATCCTTCATTAGTAAGCTAAGAAGTAGCTTAATTATTACATCACACATTGATAAGATAGGTTTCACAACCACTAGTAATATTAAAATAGATTCGCTACTTGATTTTGTCAGGAAAAACAATTAGGAATAGTAAGCTTAGCTGTTTCTTCGACCATTACAAAATATTTGTCTCAGAAATGCAACATTATCAACAACTCCTTGTCCAACTCATAAAGCACGCAGGCAATTTCCTAAGAGATCTTCTTGATACTGTTGGTGGTTATATGCTTCCTGTTTTTAGGGTCCTGCTGCACCGCACAGACACCCTTGGTCCTTGCCCTACGACATATAATTAATTTTCTCTCTTCCAGAAAGAATGTCTCAGTTCAAATTCCTTCTAATCAATTAAAAGAATTGAGAAAAGAATTGAGAAACAATCATCACTCATCAATATATACTGATTCGATACAATTATTAAATGGATAATTTATTTAGGTATGTGATCCACCACCTAATGTGAATGCTATTAACATTTGTACATAGGAACAGGGCAACGAAACAGGCATATTAAAAAAAAAAACTTTTAAGTGGCCGGTGAGGTCACTCTCTCTCTCTCTCTCTCTCTCTCTCTCTCTCTCTCTCACACACACACACACACACACAGTCATCAGTCATCTTGTATCTGAAGAGAGATGTCAAACTTGATGGAATCTTTGGGATCTTAGGCCCATCAAAGATTGATCATATCTACTTCTTTATATTAATCCTCCATACCCAATTTAGAGAGAAGGCTGAAGCTAGCTGTTCAATAATTCTCAACTTGTGCAATATATGATGTTTCCTTTACACCAAGGCAAGAAGCTGGTCTTTCAGACTTCATCTAATCCTCCCCAAAAGCACACAATTTCAGAAGATCGGATTCTTGGACATGCCATTAGCACAGGGAAAAGCCGCCGGCGGAAATTAGTAGCTGCTTTCAACTATGACATGATTGATCAGAATTCGAATGATCATAACAAGAAGAAGAAGATGATGATGCATAGGGAAAACGAAAGACAAAGAAGGCAAGAAATGGGTACCCTACATGCCTCACTCAGATCCCTACTTCCTCTTGAATTTATCAAGGTGAAGCACCCTGCCATCTCCTGTATTAATGATCTTTGTGTGCGTGGACTATATGTATCAAGGTCCTTCAGAACCAATATGATTTTTTTCTTTTTGAAAATTGCTTTAATTTTTTACATCCAACATCGTGGTTTCGTACAATTATATGAATACCATTTGAGATTTAACATCAATTCCTCTAGCATCTCTCTCATGGCTAGCTGCGAGAATATGACTAGGGTTAATTATGTATTGGTTGGGAAATTAAGCAGGGAAAGCGTTCGATATCTGACCACATGAACGAGGCTGTGAACTATATAAAACACCTTCAGAGTAGGATCAAGAGATTAGATGCCAAGAGAGCTGAATTGAAGAAATGTTCCAATATAATTAGCACCACTGGCACTGACCATGGGGCTACTACTGGAAGCTCCGATGGGCGTTCGCCAAGCTGTTTGACGGTCCACCCATGTTGTGGTGGAGTGCAAATCGTGATCAGTTCTAGGGGCTTCATATCTACAAAAGATGGCTTATCCTTGTCCTTCTCTATCTCAAGGGTTCTGGAAGTGCTGCTTGAACAAGGGCTTGCTGTTGTTAGCTGTGTTTCCTCCAAAGGAAATGACAGACTTCTTCATACTATCCAGTGCGAGGTTCGTCGTACTAGTCTAAGCTCCTAATAATTTATTGATATGTTTAGGTTTAGGGTTTGTGTATGTATGTTTGGAGTTTCCAACGTTGATCGGTTTTCCTGCATATAATCAAAATTTTCTTCTCAGGTAAATGATCTTGAAAGTATTGATCTTTCTGGCCTGGAGCAGAAACTAGCCGAACTAGTGTCTCCATTTTCATCCAGATGTATATCCGAGTAACTTAATTTTAGTATATTCATTGGCGTGGAGCATGCTGCCTCGATCTTACTTTCGTTATTATAGCTAGAATTGAACTTTGTTTAATGACTCTCAAGAGTGACTTCTTAGTTACATTTTCCCTTGTGAAATTAGGTTAAGTGTTTGCTGATTTTGTGAAGCCTTCCCAAATGTTTCTGTAAGATAAAGGAAAGGAAGGAATGCCAAATCTCTCTGTTTATGTACAACTTCTCTAACTGGGCTTAATTTCGTGCAGGATATATACTGTTGTGCCTTCCATAGTTTTTGAGAAAGGAGTTGGTCAGTTAAATTGATTCTTCTTCCTTTTTTTTTTTTCATCCTCCATGGGAATGGGATCCTTGTGCAGTTGAAGTCATGAATTGAACTGGCATGAATTTTGTGCAGTTTAGGAAGATGATATCGTTTATTTATATGTGGGGAAGCAAATTATATCATATATATAGACTTTTATATATGGACCAACATTAATAAAATATATATGGTTCTTGTATGATCATTTATATACTCATTGGTACGCATGAAAAGTACATATTATATACTTCTTGTATTGGTAAAATATATATACTTGTTGTGTAGTTCATGATGTCAATGTGTATTCTGTTATGGTTTCTATTGTAGATATTAATTCTAAGTTGAGAGCAGAGGAAGTGCTGCCTCTGCTCACCCATGCAATTAGTTCAGTGGTAAATCATGGATGGGCCTTGCCCCTTGAGGCTTCAATCCGAAACAAATAGTAAATGATGCATTTGTTCCAATATTTCTGCTTCTTCTTTTTCTTTTTTCTCTGAGTCTTCTTTTGATGTCATCAGTATTGGCGATCATCTTTCTTCTAAGCCTAGAATTGTAAGTAGCAGTTTACGTCTCATCTTGTTTCTTGAAGGCACATCACATTTGCAGTGCAGGATTATCAGGCTTTCGTCGTCTCCCTCCTGTAATTAATTATAAATTACTTACATGGACAGCTTCAGCGACATGTCGTGTGTGATTTTTAGCTACGCCAAAAGACGATTTGTGAGATGTTTAAAATAAATGTATAGACTGGGCTCGGAGACTAAAAGGAGCCATTGCAAACCTTGGGCCTAAGCTGTGGCCTTACATTTAAGTCTTAATCTGACTACTAATTTAAAAATCACCCACAAAATCGAGGTTACTGGCAACATTACAATTAAATTAGATCAGTAAAACATTACTTTTCTTCCACAATGACACAAACTAGTCAGCAATGTAAAATGCAAGCATCAAATTTTCTCCCAAGGCTATGAGAAGAATACTAAGAAATTATATTGCAAGGATTTGTCTTCATGTGCGCATGGTGACAACAAAGCTCAATAATACCTATTTACTGAATCATCTTTTAGACATAGTGGCATCATCACAGGAGAATCGTCGTACATGTTTAAATTTTGATCACCCTTTTCCAAACCTGGTTTATATGAATGTGTTTTTTTCCTTCTCTACCATTACCAAAGTGAAAAAAGAAAGTAAACCTGGTTTATATGAATGTGTTTTTTTCCCTCTCTACCATTACCAAAGTGAAAAAAGAAAGTAAAAGGCATAGTCAACTTCGACGAAGCTACAGACAGGAATGATGAAAAGAAAGTTGCTCTCTTTTTCCCCTTTTCTTTTTCTTTAAGGCGAGAGGGGGTCAACTAAAAGAAGTTCATTATGCAGCAAGTTGCTCGGATTCAACTTGTACAAAACTTATTCAAATGAGTAAGCTTGCCTTATCGCTAAGAGAATGGGCCACACCAAAAAAAGCAAACGTGGAATTCCTGAAAGTCAGTGCAAGAGGAATATGACAAACTGACAATGTTTTCATCTTTACCTCCAATTATGATTACAAACATACGAAGATGAAAAATCTTTCGGATTTGTAGGCCATACCAGTAAAGAGATGAGCAAATGAAAGAAATTCCAATCATCTAAATTCATTAATGAGTTAATACAAATGAAAACTATTCCTTTTCCTTCCTTTCAATACACAAATCATCCATCATTCATAGTAATGATCTGTAGCAGTATACCACCTACTGTTAATGAAAAAACAATATCATACATTAGAAACTCACCGGACCTTTGTATGGGACTTAAATGGGAAGCGTGCCTTAGCTGAAGTGGTTAATTCAGGCGGTAGTTTGGGTGGTTCCAACTCACCCGTCAGCATCCCCACAACCTCTTTCATTGAGGGCCGGCGAGAAGGCACCTTTTGCAAGCAAACCAATGCCACAGTGATGCAAAGGATCGCTTCTTCTCGAACCAAAGAATGAATGGACTTATCTACAAGATCAACAAGCTTCCCTGCACGGGCAAGATGGCGAGCCCACGACAACAAATTCGCCTTTTGGAACTCGGATAGAGGCGAATTGCTTACCTGCAGTGGCCGCCTTCCGGCTATAACAACCAATAATAAGACCCCAAAACTATAAACATCACACTTCTCAGAAGGATCACCACCATAACCATATTCCGGGGCAACATAACACACTGTCCCTCTCATGCTCGGAGTACTACTAATGCCACCACTCTTGGGAATTTCCCCAGAATCATGGCTATTATTTCGTCTCATTCCATCCAACCACCAATCAATACTACTCATACTGCCCCAACTCTTGCTCCTACTCTTCTTCTTCTTACTCTCCACATACAATTCTTCGTCGTCCGGCCAATAGTGATCCTCATTCTCATCAAAGCTCATTCCTTTTGGTTGCTTCTTGTCCTTCTTTTTCTTCTTCTTCTTTTCAAGTTCATCACAATACTCCTCCTTCCACCATTCCCTCGCAGGCCTTCTCTTCTCCTTGTTTGAATTTTTTGCAATCTTTTCCTCGTCCATTGATATCCACCACTCCAATCTCTTTCTATCCTTCTTCTTCTTCTTCTTCTTCTTCTCGCAATTCCCAACCATTTCACTGCTGGACGAAGCTGTGGTTCCAATGGGCCTATCATTCCCAATCTCTTTTCCAATCCACTCCATCACATAGTCCTTGACACCCCCACTGTCCTGTCTCCACCACCAATCTTTATTCACTCTCTGTTTCCCTCCGTCATCCAAACTACCCTTATCAAAATCTCCTTCTGGGGACACCGGAGACGGTGGCGTCACCGACGTCTCCGGCGAAATTGGAAGCTTTGCTAGATTCTCCGGCGACTGATCAACACCGACATTGAACTCCTCAAACCCAGTAGTTGCCACACTCTCAGTTTCCTCAACCACAGACCCATAGTCACATCCACCATTAGTCTCCAGCTCCTCCTTCTTCCCCTCTACCCCATTATTGATCTTGCACACATCAATCACTACCTGACTCTCCGATTTCAACCTGGCAAGCCCAAAATCGGCAATCTTGACTGAGAAGTTGCGGTCCAGCAGAACATTACTGGGCTTCACATCACCATGAATAACAGGCGGGTCCAACCCATGCAGATACCTCAACCCTTTGGCTATATCAACCGCAATCGAGAACCTTTTTCTCCAGTCCATCAATTCAGGGCACTTCCGATGCAAGAGAGCATCCTGCAAATTCCCGTTACTCATGAACTCGTACACCAGCAGCATACGTCGTCGTTTGGGGTCGGAGGAGAATCCGAGGACGGAAACTACAAGCGGCGAGTCGAGCTTGGAGGCCAAGAAGAGCTCGTTCTGGAACTCGCGCTCGCCCTGGAGCGAGCCAGAGTCCATGACCTTGACGGCGACATCTTGGCGGGTGTGGGGGAGGGTACCGAAGAAGACGGAGCCGAAGCCGCCTTGGCCGAGGCGGCGCTCGGGGGAGAAAGAATCGGTGGCGCGGCGGAGGACGGAGTAGGAGAGGCGGTGGGGAGGCTTGGAGTCGGATTCCGGGGAGGTTCGCTTCCGGGTGATCTTGCGACAGCAAACTACAAGGAAGAGGAGAAGCGAAAAGGCGGCGGCCGTGGCGGCGGAGACAGGTTGAAGGAGGTGACTGGTGCCGAGGGGTTGGGGTTGGGGAGCTGCGGGGGATGGGGATTGAGGGATTTGGCGCATCTTGAGCACCAAAACGACATAAAGATTGAAACTTTCTGAATTGCTAACAGTGAATCTTGCGACAATTTAGTGGCAGTTGGGAGGGAGGAGGAAGAAGAAGAAAGTGGGAGTTTTGTGTTAGTCTTTTGAGTTGTTGGGCTGTTCGTCTCTGTGTTTGTGCCGTGAATCACTGGATTGTGATGATGTGTTGTTCCTTTTTCCTATTTTTGGTGTGTTTTGTTTTGGTGGAGCTTTCCTTGTTTTTTTAGGGTATTGGCCAATTTCGCTTATTTATTTATTTATTATTATAAATATTTATTTTCCTTTTACCCTTCTTTTTTTCTTACGCTGCCGTCACTTGTCACTTTTTACTTACCTTGCTGCGTATTTGGCGCCTGTGCACCGTTGAGTCTCTTGTATAGTGTTTCTCATTCTATTTTTCTGTAAATTTGCGTTTTCCTACTAATTTGTGGCAAAATAATAATTTTAACAGAAACTCGCAATGCCATATCTAATTATGATGAGAGAATTATTGATTCATTCTGGAAAAAATAAAATAAAATAATAAATTCGTGTATTCCGTTTAAAAGAAATATTATACGAAGATTGAAGATGTAGATTATATTAAATTAGAAGTTGATGGATTATGTATTTGAATCTAATTCTTTAAATTGACTGAAATGAATCTTATAGTTGACTGATGTTACATAGGATTATTTAATTCAAATAGACAAATTATCATAATGTGTAAATCAGATAAATTGTATTGTCAAAATCAACTTTAACATGCACATCATAGAACGTTGATTAATGTTTTTTAATTATTTAAATTATACATGCCTCATCATCATTATTCAGGTGCGGTTACTTTCATCTCAAACAATAATGCATTATGCATGGGAAAAGGAAAAAGTTTAGACTTTCTACACACAAAAAAAAGAATGCATAATTAGGATTTATTCCGAATAATCACATAAGAGAATTTAAGAAGTAAGTGATGTTATTATGTTGTTATTTATAGGCTTAGTCAAGTTAGTTAGAGTTGATGTGCTTCCCACTCTGCACTCAAGTTCGACTTCCTCGTAATTTAAACTATTTGTTGTATTAAAAAAAGAGGTCTTTTGCAATAAGCATGTTTTTATTGTGAAAGAAACATTTTTTTAAAAAAAAAAGACGTTAAAAAGCCCAAGAAAAAGAGAAAATAAATAAAGAAACAAAATGGAAGCATGTCATTTTCCTATTTTGGTTTGCTTCTAGGAAACGCCCCACTATTAACATTTTCTTTTCTTTTTTTTTAAAGATGGGTGGCAATTGAATTTTCAATTAACGAACAATAAATAAAAATAAAAATTACACCCTAGTGATTGTGTGATTGTGTCACGCACACCTCGGCCGACCCTAAAAGAAAAATAAAATGGGAGTACCAAAGCCAAAGTTTTTGGTTTCTTTCTTTTGTTAGGTTTGACTTTTCATCTTACAGGCTGCCGTTGTAGCTCATTTCTCATATGATGCTTTGCTTGCTTACTCAACATTTTTTATTTTGCAATCTATTAAAATCTTAATTGAATAAACCTTTTTAAATATCTCTATTTATTACTCAATAAATACTATTTAACCCAAATTTCATGAATGTTAGCAAAGGAACCAATATTTTAATATAGTTTTTTAAATTAAGAAAACTAACTTAGATTAAGGGTCCGATTAAGGGAAAAAATAAAAAAAATTATCTTTCACTTTCTTTGTTGATGCTAAATTTATTTGGATTTTTATTTTATTTTTCCTAATGATACGATATTGAGGGGCCAGGAGGAGAGGTCAGCTTGATAAAAAAAAAAAAATTCTTTTTAAGAGGATCAGTTTTTATAATTTGAATAACTGACTATATTGAAGTCCTTTATTTATCCTTTTCTAGACTTTTTGTTCTTGGGTCAAAATTGGGAAAACCAGGAAAATCAACGTGGATTGCTACTCACCTCACCTGACTCAAATCTATCCATTCATTTATATTTTCTGTTTGCACGTGCAAGTTTTTTTGTTTCTTAAGTTAAACATAATCCTTTTATTCCTTTTGACATTTATTCGGTAAGCTCTTCAATCAGGGAAATATTCCCTGAATAGTTACATATTTCCATTTCATTACGCTCATTCTATTTCTATCCCTATTTTTTTACATTTTACAGGGGTGCATAGAGAGAGAGAGAGAGAGAGAGAGAGAGAGAGAGAGAGAGAGAGAGAGAGAGAGAGAGAGAGAGAAATGAACAATAAATCGGATCTTTTTTAATGAAAGATAAATTGATATAAGGGGGGAATTTGTATTTTCATATTTGAAGATTTAAAGAGAAAAAAAAAAAGAATGAATGAACGAAAAATGAAGTGATAGGCTGTCACATCATATTCAGAGAAAAACTTGGTTAAATTGTATCAAAGTCAAACATAATGTAGACTTTTTCAACATAATTATGAGATTCCACGTGTGGAATTTTAGAGTTCCAACTTGTATTGTTCGGTCGGTCCTAGTGTGCTACAGCAGGGGTAGAGGAAATTCGTTTCACAAAATGCAAACAAGCCGGTAAGGGTAAATCCAAGAAAATAAATATTAAATAGAGAAAGATGAAGAATATAAACATTTAAAATATGTTTCACTAAAAAATATCATGTAAAAGAAAAGTATTATACAACGTGGTGGTCGACAACAACCGACCTGTCACTGCCTAAAAACAAAAGAGTACACATGATAACCAGCGCGCGCACACACACACACAAAATAATCCACGTGGCTAGCTGGGCATCGTCCTCACCCAGTCAACGATGTTGACTGTTGATGAGATGATCACACGTGCAAAGAATCCATAATGATCAGAAGAATGGGCTTTAACCTGGTCCTGATGAATTGAATGAGATAAGGTATAGCTCGTTTAGAATTGATCACATCACATGAGAGGTTTGCTTGCTTGTATACTTCTCTTGCATATCTTGAGAAAATTACAAGCCCATTAATAAAAACCGGGCCTCCTCCATAAGTAATGTGGCCCTAGCGCCGACCTTTTAACAATACTGATGGACCTCCTCTTCAAGTTTCCAACCACCCCACCCCATTAATTTACACTAATAATTGTTTCTTAAATGCTTGGAATAATTGCAGACGTAAGAAAGGTCAGTTAGTCCGAGTAATGTGCCCAACCTCTTACGCCTAAATTTGACTAATCCACTATAGAAGATAAATGATGAACAAGCAAACAATTGAACTTCTAACCCAATCTGTGTTCTGTATAGCATTTTGATGGGAGGGTCAACAAAGAGAGTGCTCGCTCATCAAACAAACATGCTGGATTGTGGATTCTGGTTGTGGAGCAATGTCATTTCCATATCAGAGTTAAGAGATTACGTCCTTGTAGGTACCATGTCCCAACAGTCTATACAGACACTAAACTACAGGTGGGGAAAGCAAATTATACATACAACTCAAGTTACCAGAACCATTCAAGCCTCGTATCTACAGCCTTAACGTTGGTTGATACAAGCGGCATTCTTCCGAATAGGGAGATGAAATCGTTGAGGCACTTGTTCCTCCTGTTGCTGTGCCTTTTCATGCTGCTCATTCCAGATGATCCAATCTCATACGTCTTCCCTGCACAGTTAGTGGCCCCAGCTTCAACATGAAAATTTTCCAACAAAAAGCCTTACAGATAAAATTTCTTAGATTGAGGACGACCAAGAGCTAAAGAGTACAACGACAAAGTTTAGGAGAACCAACAACGGATGGCCATCATAGTGTAAAAACACAAATGTGATAGTTGGGTTGGTGCCGTAAAGTAAAGGGATTTGAAATTCGAATATCTGAGCACTTTTGCTGAGCAGAAAATGTTATTTGAACCCAAAAACTAACATCAGTATCATCAGTTTAGATATATTGAGGAAAAATGTAAAGAGAAGCAGTTACAACTTACAACTAAACAGCATTTATTAAGGAATTTGTCCAAAACACGCCTCTGAAATTCATACATAGGATGCACCTTGTTATAATGCACTCAAGAATCAAGATCTTCTAGAAAAAAAAATTATATTCGGAAAAAAAAAAAAAAAAAAAACCTTAGTGGGTTCTTGTCTAAAACCAATAGGCCTCCTCTCCAATTTTGCAGCTAATTTGATGACAGATTGTATAAAAACTTAGGTATTAATATACATATGGTAATGGTCTTTCAGTCCTGATCTCTGCAAGCAGAAATTTGTATGACATAAATCTTTAACCAAACTCTATGACACACGCTTTTCAGGTCAGACCGACGGATATACAGGTTGTTATTTGGACGGGTTAATTAGTGAATTCGTGTTAGTTTTGACAGTCTGAATTGTTAGCCTCACTGTTCTATTTGCTAAGAGGAGGTGGACGTCAATCATGCAAAGCTCTGTAGTACTTAAAAGGCTGCACATCAGCTTTTGTTCATTGTATTGAAATCCGTATTCTTATTGACCGAGGAGGACTTCATTTCTCTCTAACTTTCTTCACAGGTGAAGGTGCTTAATTTTTTTACTGATGAATGAGGAAGTAAACAAGGGGAAGGTTGTCAAGCAGAGTACTCAAACTTGTTTTCAACCAAGCAGAAAGTTGTCAACTAGAGTGCACATCCAACAAGAGCCTCCGTCAATAATTACCAAAGCTATTGATGGATGCAGGGTGTATTGACCATGCAGAATACAAGCTATTGTGAAAGTTTATAGTAGTTATAGTCATTTGGAAAACTAACACAAACCCTGAGGCTCATCCAACGTAGTTTGCACATACATACATGTTAAGAAAAGAAAATCCAAAATACCTTTCACCCAAATTGGAGGAGCACCGGTGGCATTAGCGACAAGCAATGACATAGCAATATCTTCACAGTTTCTGCACAATCGAGCACAGAAAATCTTAAGTATAATAAGCAGCACACAAACAAATGAAGGCCCCAAACCCAAACGAAAAGATAGGCAACACATGTACATACCTCTCCCTGGTGACATAGTCACGGATAGATGAGGGCATATTGTTGGTATACAAATTCAAGTAGTTCCTATGAAAGAATGCAGCTTTGGGAAGAAGCAGACTATATGTGCCCATCCACCAAACGGACCACCACCCCCCATACGTATATTTCTCTACGCCACTCTTCTGTTTAGAATTCAAACACAAAGATTAACCAAAATTACAATTAATCAGCACAAAGCTCAACCAAAAACTCAGGCACCCAAAAGAGCAAAAATGCTAACCTCCTTATCAAGCCAATGCATGCGAGGAACAAACCCAACCATAGTGTTGGGTGCAGATTGCCAGACCGTGAAAGCAAAATCCAAAGTGGAACAGGGGACTTTTACATCATCATCAACAGAGAATATGGCGTCTGATCTAAGGTCCTGAATTGGCTTAAACCGATTGTTCAAATCGTCGTCTTGGCTCATGCTAAACTTAAAGTTGGGTTTTTTCGCTGCTTGTGACTTTGAAAATGCCATCTTTTCGAGATGGTATTTCATAGATTCTGAGGGTGGTTCGCTGTCCGTCCACACCACATGAATTGCTTCAACGCCACCACATGACGCATAGTGCCCAATTGATTGCTTCAAAGCTGAGCTTCGCTTCCATGTGTTCATAAGCACCGTATATCCACCACCTCTGAAAATTATTTCTCTTTTGGTTAGTTATAAGTTCAGAATTTTCCGAATTTAATTATGAATTTACGAATGAAATTAGCTTTGGTTACCTAGAACTGGTGGTGGGGTTAGGGTGGGGAGGGACCCAACCCATCACAGAACTAAGCCTGGAGGAGGTGACCAAAACGACGACGGAGAAGATGACAACGCACACAACGAGCTTGAGCTTAGCCGCGCAGACCAGGCTTCGGAGCCGCCGAATGAGCTGGGAGCGGCCGGTGTAGACGCCTCTGGCGGCGGCTTTCTCCTTAGCCGGAGAGTAGATTCCGCCGTTCATGTCGGCTGCGGCTATGGCTGAGGCCACTGCACCGGTCGGCCCGGCGTCGCGCATGCCAATGATCGCGGACATTGGATTGAATTCAACTGAATGTCGTCAAGCTCGGACGGTCGTGATGTTTGGAGTAGAGATGGTCATCGTGATGCGTGCAGAGGGAAGACCCAAGACAGTTGAGCACTTGTCCACTCCCCGAGCTGTACTTTACAGTTGGGAGAATGCTACGTGTCAGAATGTCATAAACGAGTGTGTATTTGGTGACAAAGGTGCGTTTCAGTTGTGAGTTGGGCTACAACTTGAGTCATGTTGGAATTCTCTTGCTAGATGGCTCAGATCTTTTGGACTACAGCCCAAACAAGGAAAAATATGTACTTGGATAATTAAAACCTCTCTTCCTCCTTGCAAAATGAATTTTTTTTTAATTTTTTTAGTTAATTACATTTTTCTCATGGAAGAATTTGCTATACTCTCATTTCTCCACGAGTGTCTAATGTATTGTAGACTTCAAGTATATCAACAATTGAAAATTACAAATCTCTAAATATATCGTAGACTTTACATGCATCAATAGTAAAAAATTGTAAATTTATAATGTCTAACAATTGACCAATAACACACTTTATTTGTCAATTATAAGTCACATTTCACGTCAATTATAAGTTACATTTCATGTAAACACCCGAATCTTGAAACCTTATAATATGCACCTTAAAATTTAGGCTCCCTGGCTATGTTATTTTGCTATTTTAACCTTCCATCACATTTTCCGTTATATTAGAGAACATTCAAGCATTTCACTAAACATTTGGTTTAAAAAGAAATCGCTTGTCCAATTGAACAACCACAATTATTCTCCCAATGTAACCCTTCATAGTGAAAATAATACAATTATAAATTCCCACATATTCTTTTGCTTCTATTCTTCAATTAGCCACTTTTCAAATCGACAACCATGACACTCATATCGTCAAGGCTTCCACGAGCAAATGCGAGGCGGCAGAGCAGCGAAGCTGCTAGGTGGCTTTTAGAAGATAGAAGCACAGGGCCGTTTATATGAGAATCAACTACAGCAACAATAGGACTAATATGGCCGTCATCTCTAAGACACCTGCAAGCCACCCTGCAAGCCATGTCATCCGACATCACATCCCAAATACCGTCGTTCGCCAAAATCAAGCACTCGTCTCGCTCTGCTTCTCTTTTTATGATGGAAATCTCAGGTTCCAATGTCACCACTGGTTTCAAAATGTGGCGCTCATCACCTGCTCATTAATTTCCAATCAATTAATCAAATAATTAGCATCAAGAAACATGTACTTAGATTAATGCTTAATTAGAAGAGATACAATTGTGCCTCATTTGGTGGTTAGGATAAGTAGTAAGATTAGATTAGCTTAATTGAATGTCATTTTGGTGCTCGAAAATGATCCTATGGTGGTTGAATGTGGTTGAATGTCATTTTGGTGCTCGAAAATACAAGAAAATCCCACCATAAATAATCCTATTGTGTGCATGTTGATAGCTTTATTTGTCCTATTTTATAGGTGAGATACATGATCCAACTATTCCAACACATTAGCATGAAGTTAAGATCGGAATAAGGAACACTATAGTGTCAATGAAAGATACTTATTCTTTCCAATCCAATACCCTTATGCATTGAGCGACACACAACAAATGGTCATGATACTGTGAGTATTCAATCCTATTTATCAAATATTAGAAGATTTACTTACTTGGACCCGGATAATGAAACATGTTGAGAATTCCATATACACGCACGCCATTGTGATAGAATAACCTTTCACGCTGCGACCAATTAAAGTAAGATATAAAAGTATAATTTTTGTACTATTTAGCAATTTTATTGATGTGAATTAATTGGAGGCAATTTGTGTTACAAAGTGAACCTTGTGATCATGGGAGAGTGGGAAAGGACTCCCGGCGCGGCCAAGAACGGCGTGTGTAGAACCAGACTTGGCAATCACAATATGCTGAGCTGTCAAAATGGCCACGACAGCAGTGGACCCAGCAACTGGCAGCGCATTGATATTGGGCTTGCACCCGCATGTGTGCCCGATATTCCCACAAGAGCAGGCGTCCTGGGCCAGGCGGTGCATCCTCTCGAAGCTCCTCTCTAGGGCCGTCCGTACCAGAACATGCCACTTCGCCTCTTCCTCCTGCGAAGAACCCAAGCCCAAGTTTTTATCACCATTGGCACCCCCTGACGCGTAGAACACTCGCCTTAGCTCCTCTGCTACGAATTCGTGCATCTGTCGTTTGCAAAGCGCGGAGACCTGAAAGTCAGCACATGATTAATTCAATTAATCACATCATAAAATGAGATTAATGAAAATTGGGTATTTTGAGATTTTGTTTTTTATAAAAAAAAACGTACATGAGGGTGTCCATGACCATCGTAGACAGCGAAGAAATGCATAGGCCGACCACTGCCGGGAACATCATCGAAATCGAGCCGACAAAAGTCCTCCTTGACGAACACCGTATCGTAGTCATCCGTACTGATCTGAATCTGATCTGGACGCCTAGTCAGCCAAATGGTTCCAAACTCCGGCATCGGATTAAGATGAAGCCAATAGCGCGGAACCAGTACAGCTGGCCGCAGCACCACCACATGATGATCATCAGTTGGCTCCACTGCCTCCGTCCCATCCTCCTCCTCCTCAAAATTCAGACTGATATTATTATTTTGCCTCCGTTGTACAAAATCAGATAACAGACAAGTCTGCTCATGGTCGTCTGAATTGTTCTGATCATGGCGTACAGGGAAGTAGTAGTGGCCGGAGTAGGACCACCGTGCCCGCCTGATCTCGATTCTCCGGCGACGGCGCTGTCGGCATTGCTCCGGTGTGTCAAACTCCCACTCCTTCCTCAGCACCATCTTGGACGAAACAAGCTCAGCTCGCTGCCTTGTCATATCACTGCTAGCTAGCTACCTACCCAGTAGCTAGTTGCTTGATTATGGTGTGAGAGCGAGGTCTGGACTGGAGAGACTCAGAGAGAAGATATAAAGATAGGGGATGAGGGGATTGACAAGAGAAACGTGAAGGTGAAGGTCCTGTAAGGAGGAACTTGGTGACTCGTGGAAGGAGACCAAGGTTGGGAAGCGCCACGAGAATGCGCTGCATGAGCCATGAAGCCACTACGTGGGGCCTTCTTGCTCTTGCTGCAACCGTCGATGTCAGTGACCAGTTATGTCCACGTCATTCTTTTGTGGCACTGAGTGACATAGATAATCTTAAATATTTTTTTTTTCACTGGGAAAAATAAAAAGAAAAGTGTGAAGAAGAGGCAGCGTTGACTGGGCCAAAGTGCACTGGTGTAGTTTGGAAATGTATATGGCCCATATAAAATGGGTGTATTATTGTTTAGCCGAAAGTGTTACAAGAGGATCCACGACAAGAATTCTATGGCGAGGGCACTTCTTTAATTGCAGTCCCATCTAAATACAGGCCTAATAGCAGCCTTTGAGATCTGAAGAGATTTCAAATGAATACTGCTTGGAAGTCGCTTTAGTTTTCTGCAATTTTATAGGTTCAAAGTAACAAGCCCCGTAAGATTATTAATTGACGAGGGCAGTTCTTTAATTGCAGTCCCATCTAAATCAAGCGCTTGTAGCTCCTCCATAATAACTGAAATCTCTGGAAACTTCTCAAGACTTGAGCAGCCAGAAAGATTAACTACTTTAAGAGATTGAGCAACTATGACAGTTATTCATTGTGGCTGCAAAATGACTAGAACTCTACCAACTGCAGAAAACATGTGCACTGCATTCTCAAATTATATGCGAATTGAGCAACTATGAACTTATATTATAATCTAGTTCTGAACCACAACGATTGAATTTGCATACGAATTCGACATTGCATTACACATGGTTGTTCTGCTCGTGTTCTAATGTTGATCACTTGCACTAGCAGCAAGCTGGATTATAATGGTAACAAACCACTTGAAGAGCAACAGATGAGTGAACTTCTTGGCTCTTTTACACAAAATTTGTTTATTCAAAAGCACTAAAACCCACATTCAGATTCATTCATGTCAGGAAAAAAAAAAAAAATTTCTACTGGAAGATTCACAGTGGAGGCAGCCACACAACAACAATTGGGCTTCTCACTCTGTGCACTCCATCCTTCCACACCAACCCTCCAAACTCAGGAGTTGCTTGCCGAGATTTTGTAGTGAAGGTGATTTTATAAGACAGCTTTTGATTGGCTCTGGTGAACTTCAGGGTCCGTGGCTCCACTTTAACATAAGCACCTTTGAATGGTGAAACTATGGCATGGTAATTCGACACCGGAGGGCCAACATTAGTGACTGTTCTGTGAAGGGTCAAAAGAGAAACATTGGTTCTCTCTGGGAACACAACAGAGATTGCTGGATAGTTCAAGTCCCCTGGGCTGGCCAGAGCGTGCTTGCAGCTTCTGTTTGAGTACTTGGTGAAAACTTTGAGCTGCATTGGGGTTAGCCTTTGTGTACATAGAAATTCAAGATAATCCTGAGCCTCAATGTCATAAACCAAACCTGGGTCAAGAGCTTTCCTTGGGTTTATGTGCCCGGCGCCGTGATCATACGGCGTCGAAGCCTCAGCTGCTGAGGCATCTTGCAGAGGCTTATGCGTGTTGTCGTGAACATATGCAGTTGTCATCAAGGCAGATTTTATTGCTGCCGGGCTCCATTCGGGGTGCCTAGCCTTGAGCAAAGCAGCAATGCCGCTCACATGAGGGCATGACATTGAAGTCCCGGACAATATATTGAACTTCACTCTGCGGTGATCTGTTGGCAAGCTTGAAGGACCTAATGCTCCAGTCCAAGCAGCAAGAATGTTGACCCCTGGAGCCACCACATCCGGCTTGAGAATTTCAAGGCTCACAAAATTGGGTCCTCTGGATGAAAATGCTGCCACAACTGGAGATGGCCTAACCCCAGTTCTCGTCCCAAGAAATGCCAGAGTTGCAGTGGCTCTTGGACTTGTTAAAGCATAATGCTTTATTGCTTTTGCTTCAGTTTCTCCTACAGCTACTGCTGGAACAAGGTGACAATCTGCAACAAGTTCCTCTCCATTTGCAGCTGTGTTTGCCAAAATCATGCCTACTCCTCCTGCATCTTTCACCACCTGTCCCTTCTGCACTCTGGGGCTAATCCCTCGGTCACAAATCACAATTTTCCCAGCAACAACACGCCGATCCAAAGTTCCCTCCAAACACAACGAGCTTGGATCAGGGCTTGTTGAATTATCGCCCATGTACACAACAGGGTATTGCTTATTTGTTGACAGCATCATTCTGCCTTTGTAGAGTGAAACCCCAGTCACAGTTCTGCCATTTCCAAGTTTAACAGAAGATGGGAAATCTCTGTCCATGGTGCTAGCACCAACTGTGGTTATCCAAGGGGACACATTGGTGAGACTAACAGGGTCTGGTCCTCCATTTCCAGCTGAGCACGACACGAAAACCCCCATCTCCATAGCCCCAAAAGCAGCTATGGACAAACTGTCCCTGTAATAAGCTGACACTCCACCACCCAAAGAAATAGACAACACATTGACCCCATCAGCCACAGCTTTATCAACTGCTGATAGAATATCAGAGCTGAAGCAACCACCAACCCAACAAACTTTATAAGCTGCAATTCTCGCACCAGGTGCCATTCCTCTGGCTGTCCCATGAGCATAGCCAAGAAGATTAGCACCGCGCACTGGAGAGCCAGCAACAGTAGCTGCAGTGTGTGTTCCATGCCCATCTTGATCTCTAGGTGATTTAAACTCTGTTTGCTCATTGATCTTCCCTGTGGCAGCTTCATAACCATGGTAGAAGATTCTTGCTCCCACAATTTTTTTGTTGCAGTTGTTTTTGGAGAAGCCTCGGCCAGTTTCACAAGCTCCTTTCCAGTAAGCCGGCACCGGGGACATGCCGGTGTCGTTGAAGCTCTGGCTCTCAGGCCAGACCCCTGTGTCAAGCACACCCACTATGACATCATGGTCAGTGACTCTTTGAGACCATACGGTGGTGGTGCTGTCATGTGGTTCAAGGCCAAGGAACAGAGGGCTCCTTGTAGTGTGAAGTTGGTACTTTGTGTCTGGGAAAATAGCCAAGACTCCATCTTGCTCCTGTAGCCGCTCAGCCTCTTCTTCACTCAACCGAGCAGCAACTCCATGAAAAGCATTCTGGTAAGTGTAAATTACCCTTTCGTGATCATGACCTCCATCTTCTTCATTTTCTGGTTTGAAGACAATTGAGTTTACTTTAGACGAGTACCAGTCTAGATGATTGGTGAAAGATTCTGGCTTGGCTGACTTGTCCATTTGGACAATGTAAGTCTTGTGTGCAAATTGGGTTTTGGCAGAGAAGGCAATGCTGAAGAACAGGCAGTTTGTTAGTATCAAAACCAGCCATTTTACTGGTTTTTGATCAGCCATTTTGATCAGGTAAGGAAGAAGAACTGTTCTTCCTTGAAGAATGAAGTAAGGAAGAGACAGTAGAGTGGGGAGTGAGGAGGATTATGAAAATGGAATTTGGAGGCTTGAAATATCAGAGAAGGGAGGGGCCTTTACTGTTGTGGCATCTTGTGCAGGCAATAAAGATGGTTGGTTGTTTCATGAATGCACAATGGGCGAGTAGATTTTGAAGAGCTGGCTAGTGGTTGTCAACTTGTCATGGTACAAGACAAATTCATTTCGATCGTAAACAAAAAAAAGAGTTAATAATTAAACCAATGTAAATCATATATATATATATATATATATAGGATCTTTATCATATATTTCTTTTCTGAACACTAAATTATACCAGAAAACATTATAATTTAGTCTCTGATCTTCATTTTATGAAAAGGGTTTGAGTCAGCAAAAGCTACATTGCCATCTACTGGTGGTGATCAAAAGGGCTTAGAATATTAGGAGGCGGCTTCACTAGGTAAGAGTGAGAGTTGTACAGAAACTCCTTTAATATTGGTAGGGCTATTTGTGTACTAAGATATGGTCATCCAGTCCTACAACGGTCACAAGATGCTAGTAGACTCATGATCTGAGTTTTCTCTGCAATTGGTATGTGAAAAAAATAAACGGCCATGTCTGAATCAATATTGATGCTGCATATCATCTGCGAATGAATTTTTTGTTTTGTTTTTTTGTTTCAAACAAAGCTAATTAAGCCTGGTAACGTGGTGATATATAGTCAAACTAGTGCCCTTCGTTCGGCAAAGCTATTGCCTACAATCCTACTTGGGAAAATGAAAGAAATTAATGGTTTTGTTTCCAAACAAGGCATGGCTTTATTCTCAACTTTTCCTGTCAAACTCAAATTTCCAAGACATTGCAGAATCTTACCAAATTATGCTGAGCAGAACTAATAAGAGCATTCACAGTGGGGGGTGTATTTTTGGGGGTGTAAAACTACTTTTATATCCCATTTACACTTCTGTGGGGTGTAAATACGTTTTTTGCTCAAATGGAAAACTATGTAAATCTAAAGATGTATAATTAATTTGTTTGTCTTAATTCGTTTTTGTGTTAAATTTGTATTTTGTGTTTACTTTATAAATATTAGTTTAATTTTATTTTTTTCAAATGAATAGACCTAAAAATATTTAAATTCAGAGAAGATATGATTTCATTAAAAAAGAATCGTTGGATTGTAAAGTACATTTAATCTGAACCGTTGGTATCTTATCAAGATACGACATGATAGAATTTGATCTCATCTTCAACCATTGGATCGAATTCTCTTATCTTTATCTCAACCCTTGGATCAGATTTTCTTTTCTTCATCTCACCCCTTTGATTCTTACATCAGATATTTTTTCTCTCCTTTTTTTTATTGGATCCCACCTACAAGAGATATAAAAAAAAAAAAGTACAATTACATCTAAATTTACATCTCATGATGGTGATGTAATTTTACATTCATTTACACCCGTATTGTGGATGATTATTGTTCGAAGAGGGTATATCTATTTGTTGCACATAAAAATTCAATTATTGTTGGTTGGGTTGGAAGATGAGGTTGGATAGCGAGCAAATATGACAGCTCAATGGCACAAGTCCATATCAAATGAAAAAAGGTACATTAAATTCTCCTTTATGTGAGAACAGTAAATACACACATGGGGGTCAGAAAAATGCCGACCTTTATATTATTTTTTTGTACGTAAATAGAGTGGAGAGGATATTTTGGAAACCCCATACGGCAACCTCAGCCACCCACTTGGGTGTTTTGGACGGTGATCTTAACTATAGAGGTGGCGGTGGTGGTTTTAGCAGCCGGCAATGACATGGTTCATGGTACCAGTAAATGCTACAAAAATTAAGTAGAATTAGATTTAGGATGTGTAATATAATATCTAGCGTTGGTTTTAGCTGCCTAAACTGATAATTGCTGATAATAATTGATCATTTTGGTCAGCATTTAATAGCTTCATCTTCATCCTACCAAACTCATTACCCTAAACCGTGTAAGACATTAATTTCTTCTTATTATCACCGCCAGTATTGCAGTGGCAGCGGGTAAAATTGCAGGTTACATTGGCGAGCTATATTTGGTTTTTACGAGGGGGAAAAAAGTTAACAGGTTATGTATGTACTCTGCTAAAAATGTAAAATATTTGCACCATATTTACTGCTCTCAACGTCTACATTAAACTCTCTTCTTCCAGCATTCAAGGCTATCAATTTTTTTGTTTTTCGAGGGGAAAAGAAAAATACTGGTATGGAACTTGGAAGTATAAGTAAATAATTTACATGAATGTTATTTACAAAAGTTCATGTTCTTCAAGTTTTAAACAATTTGCCAACGGTCTAGTGTAGTGAAAAAAAAGTCTTGACTTGTAGATCAGATGTCTCAGTTTTAAATCTCCACAACATCATAATTATGTGTGAGAGATAAAATTCTCTCTCCTGCAATTTAGACTAACGCTTGTACTAAAAAACAAAAAAATAAATTTCCACAATTTTTTTTTAAAAAACTTTGTTTCTTTAATTTTATGATGAGGGTAAGAAAGAATCAAGCCCTCACCTTTACATGTGGGAACACGAAAAAGTGATATCTATTGGAGCTAGAAGCCTAGTTTGATTTGTTAAAAGGCATAACTGTTTATTTGCTTTCATACTATACACGTCACATCGTTGCTCTATAAAACACGACAGGAAAAAAGATCCGCGAACTTTACCATTTTGGGTCGGCCCAAGAAGGAAAGAGGAAAGATGACACCGTGATAAAATTGAAAAGTGGGAGGGGGATCATCAATGGCTCTCTGATCATGATGATTAACGGTTACCATTTAAATTCATTGATCAACGGCTACAATTGGATACCGATAGATGCTGTCGGACCATGGGCCCTTCATGGCCTCATCATCATCTATGGGCCTTATACATTTCCAGACCAAGCTAGCGCACTTTGGCCCAGTCCCCATTCCAAGCTGCCACACCTTGTCACCTTTCTTCACTCTTTGTTTGGCCTCCAAGTATGCAAGTTCATACCACAGTGAAGAAGATGACTGGTTCCCAAACCTGTGCAACGTCATCAAAGCGGCCTCCATCTCCCCATCACCAAGCTTCAACCCTTTCGCCAATTCCTTCACCAACTGCCTCCCCGACGTCGGCAAACAAAAATGCTCTATCGCACTCTTGAAATTCGGCACGTAAATCTCAGCAGACTTGTCAATGAACCTCTTACGGATTCTCGAAACCCCGTGCCTAAATTTCTCCGAAAATGGCAAGATTGAGGAGCCGAGAACGGTCACGTTCCAACGGAGGATCTCCCCAGCCACCTGTAGTAAAGTATTAAATATCCATATGTTAACGGAAATATCACGAGCTTTGAAATTTGAAGAAATATTAACAAAATTTCAGAGACCATGCCTCTAGTATATCTCGCTTGATGGTAACGCCAAGTTTTCCATTTGAGTCCTCTTCACGTATGGTTGAAAGATAAGCTCTGTCTTCAAAGGCTTTCTGGGTTCTTAGCGTCCGGAAAAGTTGATATTTTGAAGACTTAATATCTTGTTTTTTGTTTGTAAGCAAGATTGCTGCACTGCCCATTCGGAAGAGGCAGTTAAGGATCAACTTGGGCTGCTCTTGCCCTGCATACCAACCTGTTGATAAAATTTCTGTGCTAAGAACAATGGCATAGGAGTTGTTGTGAACTTGTAGAAGATTTTGAGCTAAATCAATGGCTAGAGCACTTGCACTACACCCCATGCCAGAGAGATTGTAGCTCTTGATGTCACTTCTCATTGAGTATTTGTTGATGAGAATGGAGCAGAGAGAAGGAGAGGGACAGAAACCACTACAGTTCACTATCAGAATGTCAATGTCTTGGGGAGAGTGTTTAGTTTTGGCCAACAGGTCATCCATGATGGGGAAGAGCACCATATGAACTTCTTTGATGGATTCTTGGTGATGGGATTTTGGTGGAATGTGATGCAAGGCTGGTGGGAGATAGGTTTCTTGGCCTTGTCCTGAAGAAGTAAGGACTTTGGCCATGAAAGCTAGACTTTGAGCATCAAAAGATTCAATCTTGGAGGCATTCCCAAGAAAGGTAGAGAAGGGGACTCTGCATGAGCTTGGTGGCTTCAAACATGAGAAGTCTACCAAAAAGACTTGACCAGAATTGGAGAAGCAGTGGTTGAGGATGAAGAAAATGATAAGACAAAAAAGATAAATGAAATGGAAAATGGGTTCCTTGTTTTGTAGGATAAGTAAGGCTTCAATTGATGCTACAAGGACGAGGACCAAAAGTCTTTGAAGTTCCAAGAAAGCGGAATGAAGCTGCTTATTTGATAGAAGAGTGGAGGGGATATCGGGTTCAATGGTATTGAGCAGCAGAGGATCATGGGATTGCTTAGAAGGAGGTTCCATGGGAGAGAGAGAGAGAGAGAGAGAGAGAGAGAGAGAGAGAGAGAGAGAGATTTGGTTGGTAGCGGAGACGAGGTTGATGTTAATAAAGTGAGTCTATAGCTGCAGAAGCTTATAAATGGAGGGACAGTGCAAGTAATAGGGTCTTGGATAGCGAGAGCGATTGCAGTTGGCAGGTGAGGGTTATTGTATTGCAATAATAACCAGAACAGTTTCAACGACCATCCTTTATGGTGGTGATGGTTTAGTCAAAATGATCTTTCACCATGTGTCAGGAAAATGCAAACATAATTCATTTCAAGATTTTGTGAAGAAGAATGGCTACCTCGTATCATATATGTCATTAGGGCTTGAGACAGCAAAATGCTGAAACATGACATGAAAGATGGATTCCTATCTTTCTTGAATTATGTATTATAAAGGTAAGCTGGCATGCATTGCTACATCACTTTTTTGCATTTATAATCTATACGATGCTATGGTGAGGACGGAAGATCAAGTGAATAAATGAAGTAATCGGGTCTATAAATATAAAATTTTGAAATTACCGTCAATGAGGTGGTTTTAGGTGGAACTCTGTCAACAACAACGAAGAAGGATTAAACTTGTTATCACATAACCTTTTTCTCTCGGAAATTGGAGTTGTCGTGGATAACATTTTAAATATTTTTTAAAAAATTGTGGGTCAGCGTGTGATGCTTGGTAGTATATGCTAGGCCTTGTTGTATCAAGCTTCTTTGCCCTTTCTTTGGTTGATGGAATCATCAGGTCAGTGAGTTGGGCCTTTATCTGAAGCTCACATGCTTTAACCCATGAGATGATCCACAAAAGGCATGCATTGGGCCAGGATTTATGGGCTGGCCTGCTAAATTTAGCATGGCTTGACTGTCGTGTTTGTTTTGGAATTCTTGTCTTCCTAATCGTTTGTTTTGTATATAAAGTGCTTCAATGGATTCGTTGGGAGTGCTTATGGAAGATCTAAAAGCGTTTCTGACAACGTTTAGTATAAAAGTTTAGAAGTGTTTTTTGGACTATAGAAGCGCTTTTTGGAGAAGTACTTCCAAGTGTTTTTGTTTTTTTGTTTTTTTTTTTTTGTAAGTACCATAAAGTGTATGGGCCAGATTGCTTGCACCTCGACTAATCCTCACTCGGAGAACTGAACTTGCCGCTGGCCACCAGGTGTTGTAACTGCTGGGACTCAAACTAGGGAGCAAACCCAGCTGAACCCCAGAGCCTTACCCAAATGGCGGACAAACCACTGGGCCACTCTTGGTGGTTTCTCAAGTGCTTTTTTATGAAGCACTTTGATTTCTTATGAAAATTTCAACATCTTTATAATAAAATAGCTTTTACTAAAAGCATTTATAAGCAGAAGTGTTTCCTTAAAAAAGAATCCTAAGTATCAAGACCCTAATTAAAGTGACATTTTGTCCTTCACGATTGAGCACAACCCTTTATGTTGCGCATGTTATGCACTGAACCGGCCATATTCCTTTCTCCAATAATTTCTTCAAGAAACTGTCACTAAACCGGCCAAATCTAGAAAGTTGGGACTCAGACAAGCCACGTAAAGGCTCACAGGAAAAGAAAAGGCAAACTAACCCGTGAATGATTGTATCATATACAACAAAGGATTGCACAGAATAAAGTGAAGCAAACAAAACTTGATGCGAAAAGGTTGATCGGATGTCGTGTCGTTTTTGCCTCCATGCTTGGCTTCCTCTAGTCGGAAAATATTCTTTACATCATGTTTGGTCCCAGTCCCATCTCTAAATCCCTCAATAATCTCTGAATTCTGTGTTAAATTCAGTCCAAATCAAATCATGTAGGCATTGCCCCATATGGAGAATCTTGATCTTGTCATGGTTGCTCATCTTTTTTTAGGATTGTTCATCAATTCGTACCTGATTTTCTTGGAAATTTCACTCCATCCAATTACATTCAGTTTAAAAGGTTCATAGATCAGTGCATATCAAGCCCTGAGTTTCTATTATCTATTCAGGTCAGTGTCAGTTACAGTTTGTATTCCTCCTTTGTTATCAATGAAAGCTTCTTCGTCCAAAAAAAAGCTGGATATTGCATATTCAATCCAGTCCAGTTGAAATTGGATTAAAACTAATGACTTAAAACAGAAATTTGATAACATACATTGATAGAACCCCGTTCGACCTTAACCCAAATGGACAGAGACTCAACAAACACAATACAATTCAACATCCCAACTAATACTAACTAACCTCCTAATATAGTCAATTAATTGCTAATGCAAAAAGACTGAAACACCCTTAGTATCCTATCATTCATGAATCATAATCCAGGTGAAACTTATCAGCTTAGGGCCACAATGGTATTATCAAAAGAAATTCAAAACCCTACCTAAACAATCGCTGACTCATCAGCAATCCATAAAAGAAATGCTTAAGCTTTACATTACTGTAATTCCACATTCCTATATAATACTGTTTCTCGCATTAAATACATAACTAAGAATAGAACTTAAAGAACCAAAGGGCATTATGCCTAAACTATGGTGCTTTTTGTCCACAGTCACACTCTTTCAACTATGCACTTTCACCTTCTCCAGGCTTGAGCTGGTGCCAACACCACCGTTGCCAATTCTGCCCCTTCCCTCATATGCCCAGCTGAAATGGCAACAAAGGGAGCTCATCATGTTCCTCCATTTTGGAGTGAACACATTCACAGACTCTGAGTGGGGCACAGGCCATGAAAACCCAGCAATCTTCAATCCAGTTGGGCTCAATGCAAACCAATGGCTGAGCACAGCAGCAGATGCAGGCATATCATTAGTCATACTTACTGCAAAACACCATGATGGGTTTTGCTTGTGGCCTTCTAAGTACACTGACCACTCTGTGGAAAAAAGTCCATGGAAAAATGGTCATGGGGATGTTGTGCAGGAGCTTGTCAATGCAGCCAAGCCCCTTGGGGTTGATGTTGGGCTCTATCTCTCACCTTGGGACAGGCATGATCAGAGATATGGGCATGAGATTGCATACAACCAATACTACTTAGCTCAATTGCAAGAGCTACTCAATAGGTAAGAGCCAGAGACAATCAAAAGTTAATGCCAAAATAATTAACTTTAGTAATTAAAGTTGAGAGTGCTTATTGATAATTTTCTTTTTCTTGATAGATATGGGAGTGTGAGAGAAATTTGGTTTGATGGAAGTAAGGGTAAGAATGCACCAAACATGTCCTATTATTTTACAGATTGGTTCTCCATGGTGAAGGAGTTGCAGAGCTCCATTAACATATTTTCTGATGCGGGTCCGGATGTTAGATGGGTTGGAAATGAGAAAGGCTTTGCTGGGAGTACATGTTGGTCCACCATTAACCGGACCTCTCTATCAATCGGAAATGCAAGCATTGAAGAGTAAGTACCATTTTCATTTTTTCTGTGCCTCGGGGGGAATCTGCTATATCTGGTTTGTACTGTGTCTGTGTGCAAGCCAAACTTCAGTTCTTGTTTTTCTAGTTCAAGCAAGTTCATTTTTCTTCTCTTTGTTAATCAAATTCAAGGTACTTTTTCTGTATATAATTAATTAAACCATGCTAATTTTCCGTCATTTTGGTAATGATTAATTGACAGCTGTGGCTGATTTAGCTTAATGTAGGAAAATGACATCTTAACCACCATCTAATCGATATCTTGTAATTGAATGCAGTTATCTCAACAATGGCGATCCAAAAGGGACAGATTGGTTGCCAGCAGAGTGCGACGTTTCGATCCGACAAGGATGGTTTTGGCATAAATCACAAACACCTAAGAGGCTAAGCCAGCTACTTGAAATTTACTACAACTCAGTGGGACGAAATTGTTTGCTGCTACTCAATGTGCCTCCTAACTCAACCGGGCTTATATCAGAAGTAGATGTTCAAAGACTGAGAGAATTTAGAAGGGCAATTGATACAATATTTTCTACCAATTTAGCAGAGAAGTGTTCTGTCAAAGTTAGTAGCCAAAGAGGAGGCAAAGGAGGAGGCTTTGGACCTGAAAATGTGCTAGACAGTGACCATTTGTGGACATACTGGGCTCCAAGGGATGATGACAAAGAGGGCCATTGGATTGAAATCAGAGGTACAGGCACAGATGGAGGGCTGAGATTCAATGTGATCAGGATTCAAGAGGCAATTGGGCTTGGTCAGAGGATCAAAAGGCATGACATTTATGTGGATGGTAAAAGAGTAGCAAATGGAACCACAGTGGGGTACAAGAGGCTTCACAGACTTGAAGAGGGAGTGATCCATGGAAAAATTGTAAAAATTAGAATTGAAGAATCAAAGGGATTGCCTTTAATTTCTTCCATTGGTTTGCATTTTGATCCCTTTTGGCACCCAAATCCAAATGGGCAGCGACCTCAATAAAAAGAGATGAAATAAAATAAAGAGAGCACTGATCTCGTGCTCTATTAATTTTTTTGTTAAAGCAATTTTTTGATGCCCATGCTCTGCTTTTTCTGTTTGAAATACCTTGTTTTCTATCCCAGAAAGAAGAAAAAGACAATAAAAACAGCACTGATTTATCTATCTTTGCCCGTGCCCAGCTCTGTTTGAAATTCCTTGTTTTCTGCCCTACAAGACTGACAAAAATAAAGCACTTTTTGCAACATTAAAGAAAGAAACCCACTTTGGAAATGGAAAGGAAACAATGTCAATTTCACATTGGAAAGTGAAGCAATGGACTATGGTTGGTGGTGAGTGTTCACTGGGATGTATAATCTTAACAACTATGGAAAGAAGCAATCACATAAAGCAAAGATTTTTAAAAATTTAATATCTTAAGGCCCAAGGCAGAAATCAAAGATTGTATTCCAGCCCTGGTTGGCCCAAGGCCACCCAACCCAAAACAGAGACATGGGCTTCTCTATTCAACACACGTGTACGGCTAGTGGATCACAAGATTGGGCCCAAGGCACGCAAACGGCGATCCTCCAAGCCCGAAGTTTAGTAGAGTAGAATTCTATAGTGAGGGCCTTAAGGTCCTTAGATGAGGCCTTTTCATTGAAAAAAATAAAATAAAAATTAAGGCCTTATTTCTTAACTATTGGATCAAATTGGTTAGCCGTTGTTCGATCAAAATTGGCTAGCTGTTGGATCACATTGGTTAGTTTAATTCAACGGTTAAAAAATAAGGCCTTATTTAAGGGCCTTATCACTATAGAACAAACCCTAAGCTAAGGTACGATTGGGAGTGAATGACACTCGATCTTTTGAATTTTCAGGTTGTTGTTGCTGGACCTTACTTGTGGCGAGCTGTTAATAAGATGTAGAGACTGTTAAGCAAATAAGATAACTCTCAGTCAAGGGTGAAAATGAAGTGTATAAAATCACTGGGATGGAAGAGAAGAAATAAATATATCATTGATTGACAACATAAGAGAAGATAATTATTTTTATTGAAGACCAATTATTCATAGTGATAAGGTTGTGAAGCAATGGTCCAATGGAAAACAATAATGATTACAATAGAACGCTGCTTCTTTTAGTGCGATCATTAAGAGCAATAGTGGAAGTTAATTAAGGGCTTGCATTCGCAAATCTTGGAGAGGCTTGCACATAAAGGCCCCCATCAATATGGTGGGTAAACTTGGTCCTGTAGTTGGCCACTTTGTTCTCATCCCTAAGCTTCAATATGTAGCTGCCTAGAAGCACAGCAGAGAAGATCATCATCTGTCTATAAGCAAACTCCTTCCCCACACAAATCCTTGGACCCGCCTGTGTAAACCATAATCAAATTTCTTCAGAATTACAATGATTTCGGTGTTCTGTTTGCCCCATCAAATCAAAAAAATAAAAATAAAAATAAAAATAGTGTAATATGTGTCAGTAACATTTTTTTCCTTACACTGAAGGCGATGAGTTTGAAAGAGCTTTCTTGCTGGACAAGGCCATTTTCGTCGAGCCATCTCTCTGGCCGAAATTCTTCTGCATAATCACCCCATATAAATTTCATCCTGCCCATGCTATAAGCGTGGTATCCCACAATATCCCCTTTTTTGACACTAAATCCATCTGGCCAAGTATCATCAGATGAACAAACCTTCGCATTCTATGACACCATCACATCACACAAACTTAATTTGTTCATTAATAAATCCAAATTCAAAAAAATTAAGCCAGCTCTTGCAATTAAAATTGCATTCAGATGCTTAAAATTACCAATGGAACTGCAGGGTAGAGCCTGCTTGTCTCAGTCAAAGCTGCAACCAGATATTGCATTTTGCTAAGGGTTTCTTCAGTAAGGTTGTCTGCAAGCTCATCAATGCTTGAATTATCTTTCAGATTTGTTGCCTCTCTAACTTCCTGTGCAATCTTTTCTTGGATATCAGGATGCTTGCAGACCATATAAATAAACCATGTAAGAGTGCTAGCCGCTGTGTCTTTTCCGGCAACAAACAGACTGAAAATAATGTCTCTGAGGTACTTTGGATCAGTCTGTCCTGATTCCAAAAGCCTCGAAAGAATGTCTCTTCTCTTCAACTGCCAGTGCCACTCATTCAGTTGCATTAATGATAATAATAATTAGTAATTCAATCAATCTAGAACAAAACAGATATGGACTGGAAGCCAAAAGATAACTCACATGTAGATCATCTCCTGAATTTGCAACTGTTTCAGTCTTGCTTTTGATTAAGTTATAAACAAACTCATCTGCCACTTTTATACTCTTCCTTAGCATGGCTTCTGATCCAATGTTTAACAACTTTTTAATCTTCCAGGAGAAATCAACGCAACGATACAAGGTCATCTCATTTGCTACATCAAAAGCATTGGAAAACCGGATAGCTTCTTTATTTGTCCCATGCATGGTGTCTACTTCGATACCAAGGAGAACCTTGACGATTGAATCTAAGGCTGCTTTCATAAACAAATCCTTCCAAAAAACAAACAAAACATCAAGATTAAAATATCTGAAAAAGAGATCAAATAACAATGCTATATATGTTATTATTGAAGAATTGAGGCAAGCTTACTTGGATCTCTATCACTTGGCCGGAGGTTGCAGCTTCAGAAATTATCCGAGCAAGTTTCAGACCATTGGTTTTGAAAACTGCACCGCTGAAGTCTCTCACGGATTTGGTTAATAATTCATTGCTTGCTACCTTCCTTTGATGTACCCATTTTGCGCCGTCCACGGCGAAGATCCCATCACCCAGACAATCTGACATAATGGTGTAGAGGTACAACCCCTGCAGCAGGTCAGGATTTGAAATCTTTGGCATGTTGATTTGCTTCTATAGAAACGTAACAATATATTTCACTAGTTTTAGTATATAAAATATATCTTAGATATAGAGGATAAGGTAGGAAATATGCATGTCCTGGGCTAGTAGTTACTGAAGAACAGTTGATAGATACTCTAATTAAAGTCTCCCCCCCAGTAGTTGACCTCTCTTCAAATGCGTGACGAAAGCATAAAAAGAAAATAATAATAATAATTAGAAATTTTCTAATAACATGAACTTCTCCCTAAAGTCTGATATATATACATACCCTGCCATAGTTTGAAAAGTTGGTTTTGAGGAAGTATTCCACATTTGCAGGGTCTGTGGTGAAAACATAATTTTGGAACAAGTTAAGCACCCGATAAGTTTTGTTTTTGAATGCTAACTCAGTCATGTAATCGTGTAGCCTAGAGAAGTTGATCAGGACGTTTAAGAAGGTTGTCACAACAGGATGGTATCTCTTTTTGTTCTCAGTACCCAATCTTCTGGTATGGGATCTGATCACAAGTAGAGCTAAAATTACTGTCAAACTTATTGCTATGGGAGTGGAAAGGAAATCCATGACAGAACTCATG
The DNA here is from genome assembly GCF_902201215.1 of Prunus dulcis. Lineage (NCBI taxonomy): Eukaryota > Viridiplantae > Streptophyta > Magnoliopsida > Rosales > Rosaceae > Prunus > Prunus dulcis. The sequence continues at coordinate 23,983,391 of NC_047651.1, read as the reverse complement.
GCTGGGAGGGACTGATGAAAAAGAGAAACCTTATATTATCATATATACACACTCACAAGGCAGAATTCAAGGCCTGGGGATGATGAAGAAAAGAAACACTTGTAGTATCATTATGTACAAAATTCATGTCTGATGTGACCGACAACAAATTTTAGATTTCAACATCTCCAACTGACATTTGGATAGAGTTTTAAAGCGGACCACAATCAGATATTCCAAGTTTTTCTTTATGACGATCGTCAATTTCTGCTCTGACACGACCTTACAGTTACCGACGTAGTGGTTCATAATCTTTATGATTCGAAATATGTCGGTGGCGTGGCTGTAAGAACCCAAAACGAGAAGTGGCAGAGAAGAATGGGAGACATAGTGGCTGGTTCTTGCATTCTTCGAGCCAGAGCCAGTGTAAATATGTAAGATTGTTTTCCTAAGACTTGCATTTGCGATTTACATATACAACTTTTTGAAGGAAACCCATGTTTAAAATCTTAACCAACATTAAAAGCAGCAAGCACAGAAAGCAAAAAAAATAGTTTCTTTTTTCTTTGCGGATATGTATTCTTGATAAATTAGCAACAATTAATTTCTTCGATATTTATTCTTGCAGTTCAGCTGTCCAGGCACGACAATACGAACTGGGCCATGCTCATTGAAGATGTTTATTTGTAGCGTGAACAGCTTCCTTCTCAGCTTTTACTTTGCAGCAGCTCAGCTTCAGTGACTGAGAATCGGTCGGCTACTTCAGCCGTCAGCTGTATCGGCATGGGGCTCTCTGCAGAGATTGCTTCTTTGCTGCTTTGGCAGTATTGCAACTAGGGGTGTATAAGATGCAATTCAATCCGCTCAAATCGACCGACAGGCCAATTCAATTTCAATCAGTTTTGATGATTTGGCAGATTTGATTGGATATGCTGACATGATTGGATTGGATGATCGATTATGAGAAGGAATTCTTGTAGATATGTCACCTGAACTTATACCTCAGTTTTAATTTGTCACCTTAAAGAAAAATTTAAGAGAAATGTTACCTTAATTTTTCAAAATTTATGATTTGTCATCTGACTTTAACATAATCCAATTTTTCTTACAGCAAGCACAGAAAGCAAAAAATAGTTTTTTTTTTTTCGTTTACAGATATGTAGTCTTGATAAATTAGCAACAATTAATTTCTTCGATATTTATTCTTGCAAATCAACTGTCCAGGCACGACAATAGGAACATCCAGTCAAATCCAATTTCAATTAGTTTTGATGATTTGGCGGACTTGATTGAAAAAGTTATGAATATTTTAAGTCATTTAATGAAGTTATGTTTAATGTATTATATAATCAAAATAATTTTTTATTATTATAGTATTAACCAAGGATAAATGTTTATTATTTTATTTTTCCATTATCAAAACATCATCCAATTCAATTTATATTGAATTGGATGTGAATGGACTAAATTGTCTTGGTTTTGAACTAACATACGCCCCAAATGGCAACTGCAGTTGGGCCAAGGCCACCCAACCCAACCCAAAATAATGACATGGGCTTCTCTATTCAACACATGTGGTCTGTGTAGGTCTCATCGATCACAGATTGGGCCCAATGGAAGTGAACAGTGATCCTCCTATAGAAACCTAAACCTTAGTACTGCTGGGATTGAATGAATGACACTCGCTCTTTTGAATTTTTAAGGGTCTATGACGTCGGATCCTGCCTTTAATTGAACTGTTACCAATTAACGGTGTAAATGAGTTAGGTATTCCAACTAACTCTTAACTTAGTAGTATTTCTATTTTCAATGTTATAAAAGATCTAAGTTTAAATCTTTCCTCCCCATTAATTTAAAAAGAAGAAAAAAGAGAGCAAATTATTAGCACATCTTACTCTTTTGTTATTACAAGGACAAAATTATATACACATCCAAGCAATTCAAGGAACGCACACATGACTTGGAGACCTATAGTCTCAAGTTCGAACTCTTATGGTACCTTAACAGTGTGTATGTAAGAAAATCCCCCTTCTCTAATATCGCTTGTGTGTGTGTGTATATATATATATATATATATATATATAAAGCTCACATAGTTACATGGGTGGTCCTAAGCTAAATGACTAGAATTTAACTCTTCCATTTTGGTTAGGGCAGAACCATGAATTTTTTAAGTTATTAGCTTAAAAATATAATAATAATTTTTTTGCACTTACATTTATGTACTCTTTCTAAAAATAGATACATTAAATTATATAAACCATGTTAATTCATAGCTCTAATGACTAAGCTTTAACATAAAACAAATACATATTAAATGCAACCGAAAAACACATATTATCAAAATGAAAATATGTTCACCAACATTATTTTATTTTTATTGCTACCCTGCAACTAAATTCATAAAGAATTAAAATCTTTTTGAACTTTAATAAGTTATTACATTTTGGACTATTTGATATATAGGTTTTTTTAAAACCCCTAAAGAGCTCCCTGGGCTACAGCCCACTGTAGCTTATAGGGTAGTTCCGCCATGCAATTAGGCTACTGAAAACCCTAGCCTCTTCTCTCAAAAAACACTATAGAGTTGTTTTCACTTTGAAAAGAGGAGAAGGGGGGGTTGTTTTCACTTTGAAAAGAGGAGAAGGGGGGGTTGTTTTCACTTTGAAAAGAGGAGAAGAGGGGGGGGGGGGGGTTGGGGGGTGGAGGAAGCCACTGTTCTTGCTCTCCCCTCTCCCCTCCTCTCTTCCCCTATTTTCAGAGACATAATGTTTCCCCTATTTCTTTTCGTTTTGTTATGATTTTCCTCTGCTTATCACAAACGAATGCGTCTTACCGTCAAATCTCCACATGCGTTTTAGTGTTGGATCTCTACCACCATCATTTTTTGGGTTTCTTCATTTTTTTTTTCAACGATCTAAACGTCTATTTTTCAAGTCTTCATTCCTAGATCATCCTTGAAAAAAAAAAAATTGAAAATTGAAAATCATTAAGGCATTTAATCAAAAAAATGGACAAACATAGTGCTTCAAGAAAAGATTAAAATAACAACCATCTAATTGAGTGGTCAATTAGTATCGGATTCAAGTGATTTTTTTACAGATATGATGTTGAGGGAATGTCTAAAAATTAAGCAGTTCGGATCATTAAAAAATAATGTGTAGTGGGCCCTACAATGGTGTCCTCAATTGAAGCTACCTTTTTTTCCTTTTGTGTGTGTGTGTGTGTGTGTGTGGTTTCTCCACTGTCCCAAAATTCATGTCTTAAGTGACTGCCAACCAACAAGGAAACCAACTAATTGACTGCTATTCAATCAAACATTCATAATGCAAGGCCTCCTTTGGCCACCACTTTTGTCCTTGGGAATATCTAAAAATTAAGTTGTTCGGATCATTGAAAAATAATGTGTAGTGAGCCCTACAATGGTCTCCTCAATTGAAGCTACCTTTTTTAACTTTTGTGTGTGTGGTTTCTCCACTGTCTCAAAATTCATGTCTTAAGTGACTGCCAACCAACAAGCAGACCAACTAATTGACCGCTATTCAATCATGCATTCATAATGCAAGGCCTCCTTTGGCCACCACTTTTGTCCTCTAAAAATTAAGTGGTTTGGATCATTGAAAAATAATGTGTAGTGGAATCTAAAATGGTGTCCTCAATTGAAGCTACCCCTTTTTCCTTTTGTGTGTGTGTTTTCTCCACTGTCCCAAAATTCATGTCTTAAATGACTGCCAACCAACAAGCAAACCAACTAATTGACCGCTATTCAATCATACATTCATAATGCAAGGCCTCCCTTGGCCACCACTTTTGTCCTTGGGAATTCCAAATAGTAATGTTTTTCTTTGTGGCGATCTTACGGATAATTTATACGTACTTTGATCACGACCTTAGAGCATCCATAATGATGCTCTCTATTTTGTTAGCTAAAATTTGGCTAAGAATATAAGAAAGCTATTTTAGGAGCTCTCTAAAAAATTCCAACTCCAACCATACTCCCTAATTTGGAGAGTCATAAATACTATAACTCTTTTTTTGATTGGACCATCTTTGTTAAAAAATAAAATAAAAAATAGTTAACATTAAATAAAGGTTTGAAATACTCATTAAATAAAGCATCATTAAATTGTAGGAAGTCATTAGGAGTCATTTCTCTCTCCTCGGATTTAGGAGCTCGTAGAGGACTCCCTATTTTAGGAGGTGGATAGGGAGCGTGGTTGGAGTTGCATTTTTACGGTAGCCCATTATAGATGGTCTTACAAACATAGTGATTTATATAAGGTTTAATTATGACTCGAAAATGTGGCGGTGGCGTAGTTAGGTCCTAGCTGTATATGTAAGAACCCCAAAAGAGAAATGGGAGAGAAGAAAAGGAGAGACAGGCTCATCATCTCCCATGTTTTTGCATTCTTCGAATCAGTGTAAATGGGTAAGATTGTTTTCCCAAGACTTGCATTTGAGTTTCTATCAGACTCTGGAAATAAAGGAAGCCCATGTTTTAAATCTTAAGCACCATCAAAAGCAGCAAGCACAGAGAGCAAAGATTATAATTTAAAGTAAAAGAGAAGAGAACCCCATATTTCACATTTGTTTGCTTAATAAAATAAATTGACTATTTTAACACACAACAAGCTATAATCTGGCAAAGAAAATACAAACCTAACTGTCGACTTGGTATGTTGAGAACTAGGAGTTCTCCAAAAAGGAAAGAAAAAATGATTTGGTAGGGCAGGAGGAGGGAAGTACGATTGAATGAGATGTTCTCAACTTTCAGAAAACATATGGCCATATAAGAGTAAAGTCTATCAGTAAGTATTTTCCGTTGACATTGAAATATAGTTCTTTTTCACTTGTTGGAGTTTCTGGTTTTGCAATTTCATAGTGCGAAGATGGGGGTGCACATTACAGTATAAAAATGCATCTGTTACGTTTTTTCTCTTTTGGTTGGGTTCAGATACAAACAAATACAAAGAAAACTACACAAACTACTACATATGTTTAGTTTTCTTCTGAGATTAAGATGTCAAAGCTGATTGAGGACTGAAGTCAACTTCTAAGGACAGAGACATTAGGATGGTTGAGCCTAAGAGCCTAATATAATAAATTGACAAACTTTTACACACAACATTTCCATTATAGAAAGGTTCAATATTTCTAACTAATAAATTTAGCAAAAGTTCAAAACTTGATGATTGACTTGGTCTGTTTGAGAACTTGAAGTTCTCGGAAAACAATAACTATATTTTATCATAATAGGGCTATAAAAGGCAATATTTCGTCCCTCAGGAAGCTCACACTGGAAGCTGAACGGCAAAGGAAAATCTGCTGAGAGGAGTAATGAGGACGTCCTACAACTGGTAAGATGTAGATTTGAGTTTCAGATGCAGTTGTTCCATCAATATTGCAATTTTTTTTTTGTAACTTTTTTGAGTCATGCATGTGTCATTTATAATGTTGTGTTTCATTGCTGTTCTATAAAATCATGGTAGGAAGCAGAAGCAACTGATAAGAAAGAATGGAAGCAGGAGATTACCAAAAAACTTCACCAGAAAGTGGCAACAGGGTCAGAAAACTTGGAACATTTATAAAGTCCCAAAAAACCTTCGAAAAGTCAAGGATGAAGCATACAACTCTCGTATTGTCTCAATTGGACCCTTCCATCTAGGCAACCATGCCCTTGTAGCTATGAGACATCATAAATGGCATTACATGCAATATTTTTATGCACGAATAGAAGTTCATCCACAATCCCTCCAATGTTTAGAAGTGTGTACAAATGCTATTTATGATTTAGATGAAAAGGTTCATGGATGCTATTCCGAAAAGATAGACCACATTGATAAGAATGTGCTAGCAGAAATCATGTTACTAGATGGTTGCTTTATATTGGAACTTTTCCTCAGGTATGATCAACACTTAAATATGAAGTTAGAAGACGAATCTGATCCGATATTCAATAGTGCTTGGATGATTGCAGCTCTTCGCCATGATCTGATATTACTTGAAAACCAGATCCCCTTCTTTATTCTCAAAAGTTTGTACGATGCTATGAAGTCTCATCTTAAGGGTACACCAAAATCTGTCACTAGCCTTGCTCTTAAGTTCTTTGAAATGAACCAAAAGTCAACAAAAGAAGAGCCTGACACAAAAACCATCATTTGCTTCATCTTTTGCACAAATTTTACCTCCCAAATTTAGATTCCATAACAACAAATCACCAACTGAAACGCAGTGCTACAGAGATCCGACCTGGTCATATCTCAATCTCAGTCTGTTGAATTGACTTCTCACATTCAACATGTTTCTACAATACATCTAACTTCAGGGATTCCTAGGCCTGAACAAGCAGCTGCAACCAATATTAAAACATGGGGATTCGATTTTAGTGCTTCAAACCTTTTAAGGGCTGGGATTGAGTTTGAAAAAGGGTTGTCGGAGGACCATTTGTTAAACATAATCAAGGGAATAATCAGAATTCCACCAGTGGACATTCACTTGACATCAGATTCACTCTTTAGGAACCTGCTCGCTTTTGAGCAATGCAGCCTTAGAAGTACGCATCATATTACGTCGTATTTGATCCTCATGAAGAGTCTCATTAGTTCCACACGGGATATAAAACTACTAAGGGAAAGAGGGATCATAAATCTATTAAATCACAGTAGTGTTGGAGACCAAGAATATTTCACTGAATTCAAAACTATATTGGACATGGTTGTTGTGAAGGACTTCTGTTTTGGTAAGTTGTGTGACCAAGTGAATGCATACTGTAAGTCTTGGTTGCCTTGGAGTAAACACAAGATAACGACCAGGGTGCGATTTAGGAGACATATAAACTTCCTTTACTGCACGTACTTCTCTAGTCCATGGAGTATCATATCATCCGTTGCTGCTGTGGCCCTTTTCGTTCTCACGGTCATACAGACATACTATAGCATTCACTCTCGCTAATGTAAATTTGTTGGCCATCCATCGAGTTTATCAGTCATCTATGTAATTGATTCCTCTTCTATAATGAGTCTATATATGTATGTTGTATCTAGTTTCACAATTTATGTGTTATTTTGTGGATCCGGAAATGGATCACTAGAAAAAGGACTTGATGGCATCAGAAAGTTTTTGTGCAAAAAGTTTGTGCTGAAGTGAAGTGATTAAAGCAATGGGATTGATTGGTTGGTTTGTTTCTCTTTAAAATGCAGGAAACTGCACCGGCTCTAAATGCAGAGGAGCTTTTCTACTAAATTTGAACACTCATCGAAACAGAAATACTCATTGACAGATTTACCATGCTTTTGAGAATATCAAAAACTATATATATATATATAAGTCGTGATCTTTTTACATTTGAAACTAGAGAAACAGAATATCTCAAACCAAAAAGACAGAAAATAAAAAATGCTTGGCAATGCATTAAACAAAAACTTACCTAGACTTGGGACTTATTCAAGCATTAAACTACCAATTTAATTTCACTTCTGAACAAAGAGCTCCTTTTCTTCTCTGAGTTCTGCAGAGGCTTTGCCACAGATGAGTCACTTTGCTTGAAGTAGCTTCTCCTTCACCATATTACAGCATATAAGTTTTCTTTAAGAAGCATATAGGTCCTGGCAAATGACACAGTTCTCTGAGATCAATCTCGCCATGACGCTTCCCTCTTCAATGGCCAACTGTCTACTTAATTTGTTCCATAGGTGCACAGCTTAAGTCTCCCTTGCATTTAGCTCATTTAGTGTGATTTCCACCGCTCTTGACTCCGATTCCCTCTCGGGCTTCCTGAAGATCCTGTGTATCCTAATCCAGTCCAATGGATAGAATGCCTTAAGAGGCAATGTTGTAAGGTTATAATCCAGTGACCTTCCACTCCTTTCTAGTCTTGCAATCACTAGGCTAAACTGCGTTGATTAGAACAGTGATTAAATATCTTGTTACATGTAAGAATTTCTTGACTTTGTTAGTTGAAAGCTATAAATAATAAAATAAAATAAAATATCTAATTTTTATTAGCATTCGTTGGATTTTCTGAGAACATTAAGAATTTTAGAGAACCATTTTAAATTAAGTAAATTTAGGTTTTGTCCATAAAAAAAACTTTCACTTTTAAAAAAAGCCAAAGCTTTTTCAAAAAAGACAGAAAAACCTCTTTACTTTCAAACCAAAGACATACAAATGTAAAGAATTCCTTAGGAAATCAAAAAATAAATAAGAGCAATTTTGTCCATTTTGGCTTCTTTTAAAAATTTTCTCTCTCCTTTGGTTTTTTTCAAAGTCTCCCTTTAAATTACAAACTGCCCTTTATAATTTATAATTTATATTTTTTCTGTTGGGTGAAAAAGGTATATGCAAATCTTTTGGGCTTGAGGCTTGTGAATGAAGCCCATCGTTTTGGGCCTTTGGAGTTAATAATACAAGCCGAAAGCCCACCAAACGGTCTCTAAAACACTTTCGCTGTCAAACCAACACGGTTTATCTCAAGCTCGCATTTCGTTTGCCACTTTGGATCCTCTCTTCCACTGTCTTGTTCTCAATCTCGGCAGCTACTACCCATTAACCATTTCAGACACATAAAATGCAAATTTGTACCCCCGTTTCTTGCTCTCTCCTGTTCTTTAAATGAAGGTAGCATGGGGATTCAATTTTTGCACTTCAATAGTTTTTAGTTTCTGGGATTGAGCTTGAAGTTGGATGCTTTTATGGTGATGGCGGGTTATGCTCAAATCACCGTTATTTTTTTGTTAATCAGGGACCATCCAGGCAACCTGTGTGCAGGTAAAGCTTGGACCTTTGTTACTGGTCTAGTTAGGGAGGCTAGAGTATCTTTCAAGTGTTGATGCTTGCAAAGATGTAAGATTTTTCAATCCAAAAACTGATGGTATGGGACGAGACAAGAATCTGCTTCAAGCTGGGACATTCAAATAGCTATGAATTCTTTTCTTTTGCTTCAGATTCGAAAAATCGGCCTAGGCGGATCTAGGCGTGTCTGGGCGCCTGGGCGGGTATTTTTTTTTTCTCTGACTTTAAAAACCTCACGTTGTTGCTTCTTTCTCTCTCACGAGTCGATCACCACCACCAGGCCGCGACGACCCCTCGCCCACACCCGCGACCCTCTCTGTAATAATGGAACTATGAACTCTCCTAGAGAGATAGTGGGTTTTGCTACATGTGATGTGACTAGGTGAGTCAAATGCCTAAGCATATAGGCTTCACCTTCACCATCTTATGGCACAAAAATTTCCTTAAGAATTATACATATCAGGTCAAATGACACAGTTGTCTGAGACTAGTCATAATTCTTGAAGCCAAGTTTCACCTGGGGTGTTCTTGACTAGAAAGGACAGGTCTGGTGTTAATGCTATTACTTTGAATCCTCGATCGAGAAGCGGCTTCAGGATTCTGTATCCACTTCCTGAATCCATGCTTTTTGATAGGATCATCAAATCAAGCACCCTTTAGGATTGAATTCAAAGAGAATTCATGGCCATGGAGAACTCATATCATATAGAACTTGTAAGCCAAATAGATTGCATATAAGAGAACACTACCTTGTTCTGTAGCCATTGGAATGATTGAAAGAGTAACTTGACACACAGCACAACTCCTCAATATCGCTTTCTGTATACTCTGTCACAGATGGGGTATGAGCTCTTTTGAGTGGGTGATGCGATATGAGCAGGGACTATGTATTTATATGCATCAGTCGGGACTCCTTGCCCATCAAGGAGTCCTCAACCTCTCCTTATTGCATATTAGGAGTTCTAATCCACTATAAATTAGGAACCTTAGCAATTGGACTTGAACTGAAACACTTCTCTCCAAGACTTACAAGTCCTAATTCCTAGTCTCCACGTTGGTTTGGAACTCTATGTTGATTAGTAGACCACTTGAGTGAGATTTAAAACATAAAAATCTTACATTCTCCCACTTGGTCAATAATCAACAAAACCATGTTTTGACTACTTTATGGCCATGGAAATCGATTAAACTGTATTCCTAAACAAGCTCTTGGTCAACTATGAAAACAAGCATTGGATCATCAAGGTGCCTTGAATATAAAACATCCAGGACCTTTATAACCACATATACCTATCTGCACAGCCACATAAAGCTTCCGTCAAGATTAGAACACAAGATGAACATGACTTTTCTTTAAAATGCTTTATATATCATTACCATCTGCAGTCCATTCTTTAAGAGATTACAAGATCTCCCTTTCCAAAATAACTCTTTCGTGAGTAAGTATCTAGTGTAGTTATTGAAGCTAGCTTGTGTACACTTGATACCAACTGAAATCACTTGTTTAAACAAATTAAACACAGAATCAAATAATAAGAAAACTGCACTTTAAGTGAAACTCAATCAAGGTTCTCAAATAACAAAATGCAAGCTACCAAAATGAAAAAAAAAAAAGAAAAAAGATTCTGCAACAGACTCCCACTAGTCCTCCCTATCAAAACTGGACACCAATCCCATGCTTCTTACACGTCCATGAAAAACACCATTTGGCAGACCCTTAGTTAACGGATCAGCGATCATGAAATGTGTACCAATATGATCAAGCTTCACAAGGCCATCTCTGATATTTTCTCTAACTGATAGATATTTAAACTTCAAATGTTTAGTGCCTGATGATCTTTTGTTGCTTTTGGTGAAGAACACTGCAGCACTATTATCATTCCAAATCTGAACTGGTCTTTCAATTGAGTCAACAACCCTCAAACTTGTGATAAGGTTCTTAAGCCAGATAGCTTGACTTGCAGCTTCATAACATGCAATGTATTCAGACTGCATAGTGGAGGTTGCAGTGTGTGTTTGCTTCACACTTTTCCACGAGATAGCTCCTCCTCCAAAAAGAAATACATAACCAGAAGTGGACTTTAGAGAATCCACACATCCTCCTAAATCTGCATCTGCATAACCAAACAACTCCAGATTCTCTGCTGAAAATTGAAATAGGAGGGTTTTCTGATGTATGATTTACCACTGCATGCTACTGGTCTACACGTCGTGCAGTGCTGGTCCTTAGTTTGGCAATTTTTTCGCATCTAGTGTATTCTAAATTTGTTATAAAAATGTTTGTTTCAATGATGCATCAGTCTTTAAACATCTGGACATAAATACCAATTACATCCTTGTATCAATTTAGAGCTTAATATAAGAATAGGCCACATTTCTAGCTACTTATTTGGACTTTCTTTATATCCAACAATGATATTAAAGAGGGGCATTCTCATCATCTTAAGAAATGAACTCCTATAATAATATTTGTGACTGAGAAATTCCATTCTTTCTCTCACTAATTAAATAGCTTTGTTTGTTTGTTTGTTTTTTATGGACGAGAAATAAGGCATTCGAACTTGAAACATCTTTCAACATTGGTTTAACATTATAGGTTCATCACGTAAGAGAGAATTACTTACACGTATATGTATGAGAGAATATTTTAGGGATTTGTAAATGCACCTAAGGTTTTGATTAGCACACCCACCACATTTTGAATTCAATCCCAAAATTTCTTACATTTGAGTTTCTATCATACTCGGGAGATAAACAGGGATTAGAATTGTGTGATCAAATACGTAAAAGACTAGGCTGCTTCTTTTCTTTTGATAATTAACAATAAGTATATAGAAAGTAGTGCAAGTTTAAGGCAAATATCTAATTAAGGTCTTGCATTGCATGCCCAAATCTTGGAGAGGCCCCCATCAATATGGTGGGTGAACTTGGTCCTGTAGTTCGGCCTCTTTGTTCTCATCCCTCAGCTTGAATATGTAGCTGCCTAGAAGCACAGCACAAAAGATCATCATCTCTCTATAAGCAAAGTCCTTCCCCACACAAATCCTTGGACCTGCCTGTGTAAACCATAAATCAAATTTCTTCAGAATTACAATGATTTCGGTGTTATGTTCGCTCCACCAAACCAAAACAAAACAAAATAAAAAACAAAGTTTGTGTAATATGTGTCAGTGATGATATCATCACATCACCCCATATAAATTTCATCCTGCCCATGCTATCCCCTTTTTTGACACTAAATCCATCTGGCCAAGTATCATCAGATGAACAAACCTTCGCATTCTATGACACCATCACATCACACAAACTTAATTTGTTCATTAATAAGTAATAATAAATAAAGGATCCAAATTCAAAAAATTAAGCCAGCTCTTGCAATTAAAATTGCATTCAGATGCTTAAAATTACCAATGGAACTGCAGGGTAGAGCCTGCTTGTCTCAGTCAAAGCTGCAACTAGATATTGCATTTTGCTAAGGGTTTCTTCGGTAAGGTTGTCTGCAAGCTCATCAATGCTTGAATTATCTTTCAGATTTGTTGCCTTTCTAACTTCCTGTGCAATCTTTCCTTGGATATCAGGATGCTTGCAGACCATATAAATAAACCATGTAAGAGTGCTAGCCGCTGTGTCTTTTCCGGCAACAAACAGACTGAAAATAATGTCTCTGAGGTACTTTGGATCAGTCTGTCCTGATTCCAAAAGCCTCGAAAGAATGTCTCTTCTCTTCAACTGCCAGTGCCACTCATTCAGTTGCATTAATGATAATAATAATTAGTAATTCAATCAATCTAGAACAAAACAGATATGGACTGGAAGCCAAAAGATAACTCACATGTAGATCATCTCCTGAATTTGCAACTGTTTCAGTCTTGCTTTTGATTAAGTTATAAACAAACTCATCTGCCACTTTTATACTCTTCCTTAGCATGGCTTCTGATCCAATGTTTAACAACTTTTTAATCTTCCAGGAGAAATCAACGCAACGATACAAGGTCATCTCATTTACTACATCAAAAGCATTGGAAAACCTTATTGCTATGGGAGGTAACGGAGATCATAAGTATAGCTAAAATTACTGTTGCTATGGGAGGTAACGGAGATCATAAGTATAGCTAAAATTACTGCTAAACTTATTGCTATCGGACGTAATGAAGTGGAAAGGAAAGCCATAAAACTCATGGGGATGATGAAGAAAACACTTCTTACATGTATATATAGAAGAGAAAACCCTTTTTTTTTTTTGGGTGTGTATGTGTTCTCTGTTTTCTGTTAGAAAAGTCAGACAAATTAAGGCAACTTTCAGTTTTCTCTGTTTTTTTTTGGGTTTGTGTATATTCATCTAAGCTATATATGGATATACGTAAAGGGCTAGGCTTCCTTCACAACGATAACAACCAATACAATAAGAATACACTCACATGTATATATAGTAGTATAGCCGCCCGGCTATACTATTTATTTGAATTTTAAGAAAATAGTATAGCCGTTCGGCTATACTCTTTTTTTGCATTTAAAAAATTGTAGGGCTTAGGGGCTTAGGATTCTTTGACACGTGGGCTTAGGCCTTGGCCATGCCTTTTTATATCTATAGTAGTATAGCCGCACGGCTATACTATTTATTTGAATTTTAAGAAAATAGTATAGCCGTTCGGCTATACTCTTTTTTTGCATTTAAAAAATTATATGGCTTAGGCCACTTTGACACGTGGGCTTAGGCTTTGGGCCGGCCTTTTTGTATATATATAATAGTATAGCCGCACGGCTATACTATTCATTTGAATTTTAAACAACATAGTATAGCCGTTGGGCTATACTCCTTTTTTTGCATTTAAAAAATAGTATGGCTTAGGCCTCTTTGGCACGTGGGCTTAGGATTCTTTGACACGTGGGCTTAGGCCTTGGCCATGCCTTTTTAGATACATATAGTAGTATAGCCGCACGGCTATACTATTTATTTGAATTTTAAAAAACATAGTATAGCCGTTGGGCTCTACTCCTTTTTTGAATTTAAAAAATAGTATGGGTTAGGCCTCTTTGGCACGTGGGCTTAGGATTCTTTGACACGTGGGCTTAGGCCTTGGCCACGCCTTTTTATATATATAGCAGTATAGCCGCACGGCTATACTATTTATTTGAATTTTAAGAAAATAGTATAGCCGTTCGGCTATACTCTTTTTTTGCATTTAAAAAATTTTATGGCTTAGGCCACTTTGACACGTGGGCTTAGGCTTTGGGCCGGCTTTTTTGT